>NW_026909397.1:0-60853 GCF_033115175.1 Lepus europaeus | reverse complement strand
CTCCCTCCCTCTGGTCGGGCACTGCAAGCCACACAGCCACTTGTGTCCCCTGTGTCCCTGGAGGCCGCAGCGCGTTTTGGGTTTTGGCGCGGACGGGCCCCTCTCGGCTTCCGTAGTCCATTTGCCGCGGAGCCTGCCAGACCCCTGGCCCCAGGGGCGGGCCCTGCTGAGTCCCCGAGCGCCTCCTGCGTTCCTGCCACCACCCTTGGGCCGGGATGAGGTGCCACCTTGTGCGTAGAAGCCCTGCATACAGGCAAGAAGCCCCCCAGGCCCGCGGGCGCGCCCGACCCTGGAGCCCCCTGGCTGGCTGCAGCCACAGGGAACGGGGGTTCTGAGTTGGCAGCCCCCATTCCCGAAGCATCCACGGGCAGTTCCCCGAAGGGCTGACACCGGCTGCGCCTCAGCAGCCAGAACACCTCCCTCCCTCTGGTCGGGCACTGCAAGCCACACAGCCACTCGTGTCCCCTGTGTCCCTGGTGGCCGCAGCGCGTTTTGGGTTTTGGCGCGGACGGGCCCCTCTCGGCTTCCGTAGTCCATTTGCCCCCAGAGCCTGCCAGACCCCTGGCCCCAGGGGCGGGCCCTGCTGAGTCCCCGAGCGCCTCCTGGGTTCCTGCCACCACCCTTGGGCCGGGATGAGGTGCCACCTTGTGCGTAGAAGCCCTGCATACAGGCAAGAAGCCCCCCAGGCCCGCGGGCGCGCCCGACCCTGGAGCCCCCTGGCTGGCTGCAGCCACAGGGAACGGGGGTTCTGAGTTGGCAGCCCCCATTCCCGAAGCATCCACGGGCAGTTCCCCGAAGGGCTGACACCGGCTGCGCCTCAGCAGCCAGAACACCTCCCTCCCTCTGGTCGGGCACTGCAAGCCACACAGCCACTCGTGTCCCCTGTGTCCCTGGTGGCCGCAGCGCGTTTTGGGTTTTGGCGCGGACGGGCCCCTCTCGGCTTCCGTAGTCCATTTGCCCCCGGAGCCTGCCAGACCCCTGGCCCCAGGGGCGGGCCCTGCTGAGTCCCCGAGCGCCTCCTGGGTTCCTGCCACCACCCTTGGGCCGGGATGAGGTGCCACCTTGTGCGTAGAAGCCCTGCACACAGGCAAGAAGCCCCCCAGGCCCACGGGCGCGCCCGACCCTGGAGCCCCCTGGCTGGCTGCAGCCACAGGGAACGGGGGTTCTGAGTTGGCAGCCCCCATTCCCGAAGCATCCACGGGCACTTCCCCGAAGGGCTGACACCGGCTGCGCCTCAGCAGCCAGACAACCTCCCTCCCTCTGGTCGGGCACTGCAAGCCACACAGCCACTTGTGTCCCCTGTGTCCCTCCCTGGAGGCCGCAGCGCGTTTTGGGTTTTGGCGCGGACGGGCCCCTCTCGGCTTCCGTAGTCCATTTGCCCCCGGAGCCTGCCAGACCCCTGGCCCCAGGGGCGGGCCCTGCTGAGTCCCCGAGCGCCTCCTGGGTTCCTGCCACCACCCTTGGGCCGGGATGAGGTGCCACCTTGTGCGTAGAAGCCCTGCACACAGGCAAGAAGCCCCCCAGGCCCGCGGGCGCGCCCGACCCTGGAGCCCCCTGGCTGGCTGCAGCCACAGGGAACGGGGGTTCTGAGTTGGCAGCCCCCATTCCCGAAGCATCCACGGGCACTTCCCCGAAGGGCTGACACCGGCTGCGCCTCAGCAGCCAGACAACCTCCCTCCTTCTGGTCGGGCACTGCAAGCCA
This sequence comes from Lepus europaeus, assembly GCF_033115175.1. Lineage (NCBI taxonomy): Eukaryota > Metazoa > Chordata > Mammalia > Lagomorpha > Leporidae > Lepus > Lepus europaeus. Next base: position 59,151 of record NW_026909397.1, on the reverse strand, counting down.
CACAGCCACTTGTGTCCCCTGTGTCCCTCCCTGGAGGCTGCAGCGCGTTTTGGGTTTTGGCGCGGACGGGCCCCTCTCGGCTTCCGTAGTCCATTTGCCGCGGAGCCTGCCAGACCCCTCGCCCCAGGGGCGGGCCCTGCTGAGTCCCCGAGCGCCTCCTGGGTTCCTGCCACCACCCTTGGGCCGGGATGAGGTGCCACCTTGTGCGTAGAAGCCCTGCTCACAGGCAAGAAGCCCCCCAGGCCCGCGGGCGCGCCCGACCTTGGAGCCCCCTGGCTGGCTGCAGCCACAGGGAACGGGGGTTCTGAGTTGGCAGCCCCCATTCCCGAAGCATCCACCGGCAGTTCCCCGAAGGGCTGACACCGGCTGCGCCTCAGCAGCCAGACAACCTCCCTCCCTCTGGTCGGGCACTGCAAGCCACACAGCCACTTGTGTCCCCTGTGTCCCTGGAGGCCGCAGCGCGTTTTGGGTTTTGGCGCGGACGGGCCCCTCTCGGCTTCCGTAGTCCATTTGCCCCCGGAGCCTGCCAGACCCCTGGCCCCAGGGGCGGGCCCTGCTGAGTCCCCGAGCGCCTCCTGGGTTCCTGCCACCACCCTTGGGCCGGGATGAGGTGCCACCTTGTGCGTAGAAGCCCTGCACACAGGCAAGAAGCCCCCCAGGCCCGCGGGCGCGCCCGACCCTGGAGCCCCCTGGCTGGCTGCAGCCACAGGGAACGGGGGTTCTGAGTTGGCAGCCCCCATTCCCGAAGCATCCACGGGCACTTCCCGAAGGGCTGACACCGGCTGCGCCTCAGCAGCCAGACAAACTCCCTCCCTCTGGTCGGGCACTGCAAGCCACACAGCCACTTGTGTCCCCTGTGTCCCTCCCTGGAGGCCGCAGCGCGTTTTGGGTTTTGGCGCGGACGGGCCCCTCTCGGCTTCCGTAGTCCATTTACCCCCGGAGCCTGCCAGATCCCTGGTCCCAAGGGCGGGCCCTGCTGAGTTCCCGAGCGCCTCCTGGGTTCCTGCCACCACCCTTGGGCCGGGATGAGGTGCCACCTTGTGTGTAGAAGCCCTGCATACAGGCAAGAAGCCCCCCAGGCCCGCGGGCGCGCCCGACCCTGGAGCCCCCTGGCTGGCTGCAGCCACAGGGAACGGGGGTTCTGAGTTGGCAGCCCCCATTCCCGAAGCATCCACGGGCAGTTCCCCGAAGGGCTGACACCGGCTGCGCCTCAGCAGCCAGAACACCTCCCTCCCTCTGGTCGGGCACTGCAAGCCACACAGCCACTTGTGTCCCCTGTGTCCCTCCCTGGAGGCCGCAGCGCGTTTTGGGTTTTGGCGCGGACGGGCCCCTCTCGGCTTCCGTAGTCCATTTGCCGCGGAGCCTGCCAGACCCCTGGCCCCAGGGGCGGGCCCTGCTGAGTCCCCGAGCGCCTCCTGGGTTCCTGCCACCACCCTTGGGCCGGGATGAGGTGCCACCTTGTGCGTAGAAGCCCTGCACACAGGCAAGAAGCCCCCCAGGCCCGCGGGCGCGCCCGACCCTGGAGCCCCCTGGCTGGCTGCAGCCACAGGGAACGGGGGTTCTGAGTTGGCAGCCCCCATTCCCGAAGCATCCACGGGCACTTCCCCGAAGGGCTGACACCGGCTGCGCCTCAGCAGCCAGACAACCTCCCTCCCTCTGGTCGGGCACTGCAAGCCACACAGCCACTTGTGTCCCCTGTGTCCCTGGAGGCCGCAGCGCGTTTTGGGTTTTGGCGCGGACGGGCCCCTCTCGGCTTCCGTAGTCCATTTGCCCCCGGAGCCTGCCAGACCCCTGGCCCCAGGGGCGGGCCCTGCTGAGTCCCCGAGCGCCTCCTGGGTTCCTGCCACCACCCTTGGGCCGGGATGAGGTGCCACCTTGTGCGTAGAAGCCCTGCACACAGGCAAGAAGCCCCCCAGGCCCGCGGGCGCGCCCGACCCTGGAGCCCCCTGGCTGGCTGCAGCCACAGGGAACGGGGGTTCTGAGTTGGCAGCCCCCATTCCCGAAGCATCCACGGGCACTTCCCCGAAGGGCTGACACCGGCTGCGCCTCAGCAGCCAGACAAACTCCCTCCCTCTGGTCGGGCACTGCAAGCAACACAGCCACTTGTGTCCCCTGTGTCCCTCCCTGGAGGCCGCAGCGCGTTTTGGGTTTTGGCGCAGACGGGCCCCTCTCGGCTTCCGTAGTCCATTTACCCCCGGAGCCTGCCAGATCCCTGGTCCCAAGGGCGGGCCCTGCTGAGTTCCCGAGCGCCTCCTGGGTTCCTGCCACCACCCTTGGGCCGGGATGAGGTGCCACCTTGTGTGTAGAAGCCCTGCATACAGTCAAGAAGCCCCCCAGGCCCGCGGGCGCGCCCGACCCTGGAGCCCCCTGGCTGGCTGCAGCCACAGGGAACGGGGGTTCTGAGTTGGCAGCCCCCATTCCCGAAGCATCCACGGGCAGTTCCCCGAAGGGCTGACACCGGCTGCGCCTCAGCAGCCAGAACACCTCCCTCCCTCTGGTCGGGCACTGCAAGCCACACAGCCACTTGTGTCCCTTGTGTCCCTCCCTGGAGGCCGCAGCGCGTTTTGGGTTTTGGCGCGGACGGGCCCCTCTCGGCTTCCGTAGTCCATTTGCCCCCGGAGCCTGCCAGACCCCTGGCCCCAGGGGCGGGCCCTGCTGAGTCCCCGAAGGCCTCCTGAGTTCCTGCCACCACCCTTGGGCCGGGATGAGGTGCCACCTTGTGCGTAGAAGCCCTGCACACAGGCAAGATGCCCCCCAGGCCCGCGGGCGCGCCCAACCCTGGAGCCCCCTGGCTGGCTGCAGCCACAGGGAACGGGGGTTCTGAGTTGGCAGCCCCCATTCCCGAAGCATCCACGGGCAGTTCCCCGAAGGGCTGACACCGGCTGCGCCTCAGCAGCCAGACAACCTCCCTCCCTCTGGTCGGGCACTGCAAGCCACACAGCCACTTGTGTCCCCTGTGTCCCTGGAGGCCGCAGCGCGTTTTGGGTTTTGGCGCGGACGGGCCCCTCTCGGCTTCCGTAGTCCATTTGCCGCGGAGCCTGCCAGACCCCTGGCCCCAGGGGCGGGCCCTGCTGAGTCCCCGAGCGCCTCCTGGGTTCCTGCCACCACCCTTTGGCCGGGATGAGGTGCCACCTTGTGCGTAGAAGCCCTGCACACAGGCAAGAAGCCCCCCAGGCCCGCGGGCGCGCCCGACCCTGGAGCCCCCTGGCTGGCTGCAGCCACAGGGAACGGGGGTTCTGAGTTGGCAGCCCCCATTCCCGAAGCATCCACGGGCAGTTCCCCGAAGGGCTGACACCGGCTGCGCCTCAGCAGCCAGACAACCTCCCTCCCTCTGGTCGGGCACTGCAAGCCACACAGCCACTTGTGTCCCCTGTGTCCCTGGAGGCCGCAGCGCGTTTTGGGTTTTGGCGCGGACGGGCCCCTCTCGGCTTCCGTAGTCCATTTGCCCCCGGAGCCTGCCAGACCCCTGGCCCCAGGGGCGGGCCCTGCTGAGTCCCCGAGCGCCTCCTGGGTTCCTGCCACCACCCTTGGGCCGGGATGAGGTGCCACCTTGTGCGTAGAAGCCCTGCACCCAGGCAAGAAGCCCCCCAGGCCCGCGGGCGCGCCCGACCCTGGAGCCCCCTGGCTGGCTGCAGCCACAGGGAACGGGGGTTCTGAGTTGGCAGCCCCCATTCCCGAAGCATCCACGGGCACTTCCCCGAAGGGCTGACACCGGCTGCGCCTCAGCAGCCAGACAACCTCCCTCCCTCTGGTCGGGCACTGCAAGCCACACAGCCACTTGTGTCCCCTGTGTCCCTCCCTGGAGGCCGCAGCGCGTTTTGGGTTTTGGCGCGGACGGGCCCCTCTCGGCTTCCGTAGTCCATTTGCCGCGGAGCCTGCCAGACCCCTGGCCCCAGGGGCGGGCCCTGCTGAGTCCCCGAGCGCCTCCTGGGTTCCTGCCACCACCCTTGGGCCGGGATGAGGTGCCACCTTGTGCGTAGAAGCCCTGCACACAGGCAAGAAGCCCCCCAGGCCCACGGGCGAGCCCGACCCTGGAGCCCCCTGGCTGGCTGCAGCCACAGGGAACGGGGGTTCTGAGTTGGCAGCCCCCAATCCCGAAGCATCCACGGGCAGTTCCCCGAAGGGCTGACACCGGCTGCGCCTCAGCAGCCAGACAACCTCCCTCCCTCTGGTCGGGCACTGCAAGCCACACAGCCACTCGTGTCCCCTGTGTCCCTCCCTGGAGGCCGCAGCACGTTTTGGGTTTTGGCGCGGACGGGCCCCTCTCGGCTTCCGTAGTCCATTTGCCCCCGGAGCCTGCCAGACCCCTGGCCCCAGGGGCGGGCCCTGCTGAGTTCCCGAGCACCTCCTGGGTTCCTGCCACCACCCTTGGGCCGGGATGAGGTGCCACCTTGTGTGTAGAAGCCCTGCATACAGGCAAGAAGCCCCCCAGGCCCGCGGGCGCGCCCGACCCTGGAGCCCCCTGGCTGGCTGCAGCCACAGGGAACGGGAGTTCTGAGTTGGCAGCCCCCATTCCCGAAGCATCCACGGGCAGTTCCCCGAAGGGCTGACACCGGCTGCGCCTCAGCAGCCAGACAACCTCCCTCCCTCTGGTCGGGCACTGCAAGCCACACAGCCACTTGTGTCCCCTGTGTCCCTCCCTGGAGGCCGCAGCGCGTTTTGGGTTTCGGTGCGGACGGGCCCCTCTCGGTTTCCGTAGTCCATTTGCCGCGGAGCCTGCCAGACCCCTGGCCCCAGGGGCGGGCCCTGCTGAGTCCCCGAGCGCCTCCTGGGTTCCTGCCACCACCCTTGGGCCGGGATGAGGTGCCACCTTGAGCGTAGAAGCCCTGCATACAGGCAAGAAGCCCCCCAGGCCCGCGGGCGCGCCCGACCCTGGAGCCCCCTGGCTGGCTGCAGCCACAGGGAACGGGGTTCTGTGTTGGCAGCCCCCATTCCCGAAGCATCCACGGGCAGTTCCCCGAAGGGCTGACACCGGCTGCGCCTCAGCAGCCAGACAACCTCCCTCCCTCTGGTCGGGCACTGCAAGCCACACAGCCACTTGTGTCCCCTGTGTCCCTGGAGGCCGCAGCGCGTTTTGGGTTTTGGCGCGGACGGGCCCCTCTCGGCTTCCGTAGTCCATTTGCCGCGGAGCCTGCCAGACTCCTGGCCCCAGGGGCGGGCCCTGCTGAGTCCCCGAGCGCCTCCTGCGTTCCTGCCACCACCCTTGGGCCGGGATGAGGTGCCACCTTGTGCGTAGAAGCCCTGCATACAGGCAAGAAGCCCCCCAGGCCCGCGGGCGCGCCCGACCCTGGAGCCCCCTGGCTGGCTGCAGCCACAGGGAACGGGGGTTCTGAGTTGGCAGCCCCCATTCCCGAAGCATCCACGGGCAGTTCCCCGAAGGGCTGACACCGGCTGCGCCTCAGCAGCCAGAACACCTCCCTCCCTCTGGTCGGGCACTGCAAGCCACACAGCCACTCGTGTCCCCTGTGTCCCTGGTGGCCGCAGCGCGTTTTGGGTTTTGGCGCGGACGGGCCCCTCTCGGCTTCCGTAGTCCATTTGCCCCCAGAGCCTGCCAGACCCCTGGCCCCAGGGGCGGGCCCTGCTGAGTCCCCGAGCGCCTCCTGGGTTCCTGCCACCACCCTTGGGCCGGGATGAGGTGCCACCTTGTGCGTAGAAGCCCTGCATACAGGCAAGAAGCCCCCCAGGCCCGCGGGCGCGCCCGACCCTGGAGCCCCCTGGCTGGCTGCAGCCACAGGGAACGGGGGTTCTGAGTTGGCAGCCCCCATTCCCGAAGCATCCACGGGCAGTTCCCCGAAGGGCTGACACCGGCTGCGCCTCAGCAGCCAGAACACCTCCCTCCCTCTGGTCGGGCACTGCAAGCCACACAGCCACTCGTGTCCCCTGTGTCCCTGGTGGCCGCAGCGCGTTTTGGGTTTTGGCGCGGACGGGCCCCTCTCGGCTTCCGTAGTCCATTTGCCCCCGGAGCCTGCCAGACCCCTGGCCCCAGGGGCGGGCCCTGCTGAGTCCCCGAGCGCCTCCTGGGTTCCTGCCACCACCCTTGGGCCGGGATGAGGTGCCACCTTGTGCGTAGAAGCCCTGCACACAGGCAAGAAGCCCCCCAGGCCCACGGGCGCGCCCGACCCTGGAGCCCCCTGGCTGGCTGCAGCCACAGGGAACGGGGGTTCTGAGTTGGCAGCCCCCATTCCCGAAGCATCCACGGGCACTTCCCCGAAGGGCTGACACCGGCTGCGCCTCAGCAGCCAGACAACCTCCCTCCCTCTGGTCGGGCACTGCAAGCCACACAGCCACTTGTGTCCCCTGTGTCCCTCCCTGGAGGCCGCAGCGCGTTTTGAGTTTTGGCGCGGACGGGCCCCTCTCGGCTTCCGTAGTCCATTTGCCCCCGGAGCCTGCCAGACCCCTGGCCCCAGGGGCGGGCCCTGCTGAGTCCCCGAGCGCCTCCTGGGTTCCTGCCACCACCCTTGGGCCGGGATGAGGTGCCACCTTGTGCGTAGAAGCCCTGCACACAGGCAAGAAGCCCCCCAGGCCCGCGGGCGCGCCCGACCCTGGAGCCCCCTGGCTGGCTGCAGCCACAGGGAACGGGGGTTCTGAGTTGGCAGCCCCCATTCCCGAAGCATCCACGGGCACTTCCCCGAAGGGCTGACACTGGCTGCGCCTCAGCAGCCAGACAACCTCCCTCCTTCTGGTCGGGCACTGCAAGCCACACAGCCACTTGTGTCCCCTGTGTCCCTCCCTGGAGGCTGCAGCGCGTTTTGGGTTTTGGCGCGGACGGGCCCCTCTCGGCTTCCGTAGTCCATTTGCCGCGGAGCCTGCCAGACCCCTCGCCCCAGGGGCGGGCCCTGCTGAGTCCCCGAGCGCCTCCTGGGTTCCTGCCACCACCCTTGGGCCGGGATGAGGTGCCACCTTGTGCGTAGAAGCCCTGCTCACAGGCAAGAAGCCCCCCAGGCCCGCGGGCGCGCCCGACCTTGGAGCCCCCTGGCTGGCTGCAGCCACAGGGAACGGGGGTTCTGAGTTGGCAGCCCCCATTCCCGAAGCATCCACCGGCAGTTCCCCGAAGGGCTGACACCGGCTGCGCCTCAGCAGCCAGACAACCTCCCTCCCTCTGGTCGGGCACTGCAAGCCACACAGCCACTTGTGTCCCCTGTGTCCCTGGAGGCCGCAGCGCGTTTTGGGTTTTGGCGCGGACGGGCCCCTCTCGGCTTCCGTAGTCCATTTGCCCCCGGAGCCTGCCAGACCCCTGCCCCCAGGGGCGGGCCCTGCTGAGTCCCCGAGCGCCTCCTGGGTTCCTGCCACCACCCTTGGGCCGGGATGAGGTGCCACCTTGTGCGTAGAAGCCCTGCACACAGGCAAGAAGCCCCCCAGGCCCGCGGGCACGCCCGACCCTGGAGCCCCCTGGCTGGCTGCAGCCACAGGGAACGGGGGTTCTGAGTTGGCAGCCCCCATTCCCGAAGCATCCACGGGCACTTCCCGAAGGGCTGACACCGGCTGCGCCTCAGCAGCCAGACAAACTCCCTCCCTCTGGTCGGGCACTGCAAGCCACACAGCCACTTGTGTCCCCTGTGTCCCTCCCTGGAGGCCGCAGCGCGTTTTGGGTTTTGGCGCAGACGGGCCCCTCTCGGCTTCCGTAGTCCATTTACCCCCGGAGCCTGCCAGATCCCTGGTCCCAAGGGCGGGCCCTGCTGAGTTCCCGAGCGCCTCCTGGGTTCCTGCCACCACCCTTGGGCCGGGATGAGGTGCCACCTTGTGTGTAGAAGCCCTGCATACAGGCAAGAAGCCCCCCAGGCCCGCGGGCGCGCCCGACCCTGGAGCCCCCTGGCTGGCTGCAGCCACAGGGAACGGGGGTTCTGAGTTGGCAGCCCCCATTCCCGAAGCATCCACGGGCAGTTCCCCGAAGGGCTGACACCGGCTGCGCCTCAGCAGCCAGAACACCTCCCTCCCTCTGGTCGGGCACTGCAAGCCACACAGCCACTTGTGTCCCCTGTGTCCCTCCCTGGAGGCCGCAGCGCGTTTTGGGTTTTGGCGCGGACGGGCCCCTCTCGGCTTCCGTAGTCCATTTGCCGCGGAGCCTGCCAGACCCCTGGCCCCAGGGGCGGGCCCTGCTGAGTCCCCGAGCGCCTCCTGGGTTCCTGCCACCACCCTTGGGCCGGGATGAGGTGCCACCTTGTGCGTAGAAGCCCTGCACACAGGCAAGAAGCCCCCCAGGCCCGCGGGCGCGCCCGACCCTGGAGCCCCCTGGCTGGCTGCAGCCACAGGGAACGGGGGTTCTGAGTTGGCAGCCCCCATTCCCGAAGCATCCACGGGCAGTTCCCCGAAGGGCTGACACCGGCTGCGCCTCAGCAGCCAGACAACCTCCCTCCCTCTGGTCGGGCACTGCAAGCCACACAGCCACTTGTGTCCCCTGTGTCCCTGGAGGCCGCAGCGCGTTTTGGGTTTTGGCGCGGACGGGCCCCTCTCGGCTTCCGTAGTCCATTTGCCGCGGAGCCTGCCAGACCCCTGGCCCCAGGGGCGGGCCCTGCTGAGTCCCCGAGCGCCTCCTGGGTTCCTGCCACCACCCTTGGGCCGGGATGAGGTGCCACCTTGTGCGTAGAAGCCCTGCACACAGGCAAGAAGCCCCCCAGGCCCGCGGGCGCGCCCGACCCTGGAGCCCCCTGGCTGGCTGCAGCCACAGGGAACGGGGGTTCTGAGTTGGCAGCCCCCATTCCCGAAGCATCCACGGGCAGTTCCCCGAAGGGCTGACACCGGCTGCGCCTCAGCAGCCAGACAACCTCCCTCCCTCTGGTCGGGCACTGCAAGCCACACAGCCACTTGTGTCCCCTGTGTCCCTGGAGGCCGCAGCGCGTTTTGGGTTTTGGCGCGGACGGGCCCCTCTCGGCTTCCGTAGTCCATTTGCCCCCGGAGCCTGCCAGACCCCTGGCCCCAGGGGCGGGCCCTGCTGAGTCCCCGAGCGCCTCCTGGGTTCCTGCCACCACCCTTGGGCCGGGATGAGGTGCCACCTTGTGCGTAGAAGCCCTGCACACAGGCAAGAAGCCCCCCAGGCCCGCGGGCGCGCCCGACCCTGGAGCCCCCTGGCTGGCTGCAGCCACAGGGAACGGGGGTTCTGAGTTGGCAGCCCCCATTCCCGAAGCATCCACGGGCACTTCCCCGAAGGGCTGACACCGGCTGCGCCTCAGCAGCCAGACAACCTCCCTCCCTCTGGTCGGGCACTGCAAGCAACACAGCCACTTGTGTCCCCTGTGTCCCTCCCTGGAGGCCGCAGCGCGTTTTGGGTTTTGGCGCAGACGGGCCCCTCTCGGCTTCCGTAGTCCATTTACCCCCGGAGCCTGCCAGATCCCTGGTCCCAAGGGCGGGCCCTGCTGAGTTCCCGAGCGCCTCCTGGGTTCCTGCCACCACCCTTGGGCCGGGATGAGGTGCCACCTTGTGTGTAGAAGCCCTGCATACAGTCAAGAAGCCCCCCAGGCCCGCGGGCGCGCCCGACCCTGGAGCCCCCTGGCTGGCTGCAGCCACAGGGAACGGGGGTTCTGAGTTGGCAGCCCCCATTCCCGAAGCATCCACGGGCAGTTCCCCGAAGGGCTGACACCGGCTGCGCCTCAGCAGCCAGAACACCTCCCTCCCTCTGGTCGGGCACTGCAAGCCACACAGCCACTTGTGTCCCTTGTGTCCCTCCCTGGAGGCCGCAGCGCGTTTTGGGTTTTGGCGCGGACGGGCCCCTCTCGGCTTCCGTAGTCCATTTGCCCCCGGAGCCTGCCAGACCCCTGGCCCCAGGGGCGGGCCCTGCTGAGTCCCCGAAGGCCTCCTGAGTTCCTGCCACCACCCTTGGGCCGGGATGAGGTGCCACCTTGTGCGTAGAAGCCCTGCACACAGGCAAGATGCCCCCCAGGCCCGCGGGCGCGCCCAACCCTGGAGCCCCCTGGCTGGCTGCAGCCACAGGGAACGGGGGTTCTGAGTTGGCAGCCCCCATTCCCGAAGCATCCACGGGCAGTTCCCCGAAGGGCTGACACCGGCTGCGCCTCAGCAGCCAGACAACCTCCCTCCCTCTGGTCGGGCACTGCAAGCCACACAGCCACTTGTGTCCCCTGTGTCCCTGGAGGCCGCAGCGCGTTTTGGGTTTTGGCGCAGACGGGCCCCTCTCGGCTTCCGTAGTCCATTTGCCGCGGAGCCTGCCAGACCCCTGGCCCCAGGGGCGGGCCCTGCTGAGTCCCCGAGCGCCTCCTGGGTTCCTGCCACCACCCTTTGGCCGGGATGAGGTGCCACCTTGTGCGTAGAAGCCCTGCACACAGGCAAGAAGCCCCCCAGGCCCGCGGGCGCGCCCGACCCTGGAGCCCCCTGGCTGGCTGCAGCCACAGGGAACGGGGGTTCTGAGTTGGCAGCCCCCATTCCCGAAGCATCCACGGGCAGTTCCCCGAAGGGCTGACACCGGCTGCGCCTCAGCAGCCAGACAACCTCCCTCCCTCTGGTCGGGCACTGCAAGCCACACAGCCACTTGTGTCCCCTGTGTCCCTGGAGGCCGCAGCGCGTTTTGGGTTTTGGCGCGGACGGGCCCCTCTCGGCTTCCGTAGTCCATTTGCCCCCGGAGCCTGCCAGACCCCTGGCCCCAGGGGCGGGCCCTGCTGAGTCCCCGAGCGCCTCCTGGGTTCCTGCCACCACCCTTGGGCCGGGATGAGGTGCCACCTTGTGCGTAGAAGCCCTGCACACAGGCAAGAAGCCCCCCAGGCCCGCGGGCACGCCCGACCCTGGAGCCCCCTGGCTGGCTGCAGCCACAGGGAACGGGGGTTCTGAGTTGGCAGCCCCCATTCCCGAAGCATCCACGGGCACTTCCCGAAGGGCTGACACCGGCTGCGCCTCAGCAGCCAGACAAACTCCCTCCCTCTGGTCGGGCACTGCAAGCCACACAGCCACTTGTGTCCCCTGTGTCCCTCCCTGGAGGCCGCAGCGCGTTTTGGGTTTTGGCGCAGACGGGCCCCTCTCGGCTTCCGTAGTCCATTTACCCCCGGAGCCTGCCAGATCCCTGGTCCCAAGGGCGGGCCCTGCTGAGTTCCCGAGCGCCTCCTGGGTTCCTGCCACCACCCTTGGGCCGGGATGAGGTGCCACCTTGTGTGTAGAAGCCCTGCATACAGGCAAGAAGCCCCCCAGGCCCGCGGGCGCGCCCGACCCTGGAGCCCCCTGGCTGGCTGCAGCCACAGGGAACGGGGGTTCTGAGTTGGCAGCCCCCATTCCCGAAGCATCCACGGGCAGTTCCCCGAAGGGCTGACACCGGCTGCGCCTCAGCAGCCAGAACACCTCCCTCCCTCTGGTCGGGCACTGCAAGCCACACAGCCACTTGTGTCCCCTGTGTCCCTCCCTGGAGGCCGCAGCGCGTTTTGGGTTTTGGCGCGGACGGGCCCCTCTCGGCTTCCGTAGTCCATTTGCCGCGGAGCCTGCCAGACCCCTGGCCCCAGGGGCGGGCCCTGCTGAGTCCCCGAGCGCCTCCTGGGTTCCTGCCACCACCCTTGGGCCGGGATGAGGTGCCACCTTGTGCGTAGAAGCCCTGCACACAGGCAAGAAGCCCCCCAGGCCCGCGGGCGCGCCCGACCCTGGAGCCCCCTGGCTGGCTGCAGCCACAGGGAACGGGGGTTCTGAGTTGGCAGCCCCCATTCCCGAAGCATCCACGGGCAGTTCCCCGAAGGGCTGACACCGGCTGCGCCTCAGCAGCCAGACAACCTCCCTCCCTCTGGTCGGGCACTGCAAGCCACACAGCCACTTGTGTCCCCTGTGTCCCTGGAGGCCGCAGCGCGTTTTGGGTTTTGGCGCGGACGGGCCCCTCTCGGCTTCCGTAGTCCATTTGCCGCGGAGCCTGCCAGACCCCTGGCCCCAGGGGCGGGCCCTGCTGAGTCCCCGAGCGCCTCCTGGGTTCCTGCCACCACCCTTGGGCCGGGATGAGGTGCCACCTTGTGCGTAGAAGCCCTGCACACAGGCAAGAAGCCCCCCAGGCCCGCGGGCGCGCCCGACCCTGGAGCCCCCTGGCTGGCTGCAGCCACAGGGAACGGGGGTTCTGAGTTGGCAGCCCCCATTCCCGAAGCATCCACGGGCAGTTCCCCGAAGGGCTGACACCGGCTGCGCCTCAGCAGCCAGACAACCTCCCTCCCTCTGGTCGGGCACTGCAAGCCACACAGCCACTTGTGTCCCCTGTGTCCCTGGAGGCCGCAGCGCGTTTTGGGTTTTGGCGCGGACGGGCCCCTCTCGGCTTCCGTAGTCCATTTGCCCCCGGAGCCTGCCAGACCCCTGGCCCCAGGGGCGGGCCCTGCTGAGTCCCCGAGCGCCTCCTGGGTTCCTGCCACCACCCTTGGGCCGGGATGAGGTGCCACCTTGTGCGTAGAAGCCCTGCACACAGGCAAGAAGCCCCCCAGGCCCGCGGGCGCGCCCGACCCTGGAGCCCCCTGGCTGGCTGCAGCCACAGGGAACGGGGGTTCTGAGTTGGCAGCCCCCATTCCCGAAGCATCCACGGGCACTTCCCCGAAGGGCTGACACCGGCTGCGCCTCAGCAGCCAGACAAACTCCCTCCCTCTGGTCGGGCACTGCAAGCAACACAGCCACTTGTGTCCCCTGTGTCCCTCCCTGGAGGCCGCAGCGCGTTTTGGGTTTTGGCGCAGACGGGCCCCTCTCGGCTTCCGTAGTCCATTTACCCCCGGAGCCTGCCAGATCCCTGGTCCCAAGGGCGGGCCCTGCTGAGTTCCCGAGCGCCTCCTGGGTTCCTGCCACCACCCTTGGGCCGGGATGAGGTGCCACCTTGTGTGTAGAAGCCCTGCATACAGTCAAGAAGCCCCCCAGGCCCGCGGGCGCGCCCGACCCTGGAGCCCCCTGGCTGGCTGCAGCCACAGGGAACGGGGGTTCTGAGTTGGCAGCCCCCATTCCCGAAGCATCCACGGGCAGTTCCCCGAAGGGCTGACACCGGCTGCGCCTCAGCAGCCAGAACACCTCCCTCCCTCTGGTCGGGCACTGCAAGCCACACAGCCACTTGTGTCCCTTGTGTCCCTCCCTGGAGGCCGCAGCGCGTTTTGGGTTTTGGCGCGGACGGGCCCCTCTCGGCTTCCGTAGTCCATTTGCCCCCGGAGCCTGCCAGACCCCTGGCCCCAGGGGCGGGCCCTGCTGAGTCCCCGAAGGCCTCCTGAGTTCCTGCCACCACCCTTGGGCCGGGATGAGGTGCCACCTTGTGCGTAGAAGCCCTGCACACAGGCAAGATGCCCCCCAGGCCCGCGGGCGCGCCCAACCCTGGAGCCCCCTGGCTGGCTGCAGCCACAGGGAACGGGGGTTCTGAGTTGGCAGCCCCCATTCCCGAAGCATCCACGGGCAGTTCCCCGAAGGGCTGACACCGGCTGCGCCTCAGCAGCCAGACAACCTCCCTCCCTCTGGTCGGGCACTGCAAGCCACACAGCCACTTGTGTCCCCTGTGTCCCTGGAGGCCGCAGCGCGTTTTGGGTTTTGGCGCGGACGGGCCCCTCTCGGCTTCCGTAGTCCATTTGCCGCGGAGCCTGCCAGACCCCTGGCCCCAGGGGCGGGCCCTGCTGAGTCCCCGAGCGCCTCCTGGGTTCCTGCCACCACCCTTTGGCCGGGATGAGGTGCCACCTTGTGCGTAGAAGCCCTGCACACAGGCAAGAAGCCCCCCAGGCCCGCGGGCGCGCCCGACCCTGGAGCCCCCTGGCTGGCTGCAGCCACAGGGAACGGGGGTTCTGAGTTGGCAGCCCCCATTCCCGAAGCATCCACGGGCAGTTCCCCGAAGGGCTGACACCGGCTGCGCCTCAGCAGCCAGACAACCTCCCTCCCTCTGGTCGGGCACTGCAAGCCACACAGCCACTTGTGTCCCCTGTGTCCCTGGAGGCCGCAGCGCGTTTTGGGTTTTGGCGCGGACGGGCCCCTCTCGGCTTCCGTAGTCCATTTGCCCCCGGAGCCTGCCAGACCCCTGGCCCCAGGGGCGGGCCCTGCTGAGTCCCCGAGCGCCTCCTGGGTTCCTGCCACCACCCTTGGGCCGGGATGAGGTGCCACCTTGTGCGTAGAAGCCCTGCACCCAGGCAAGAAGCCCCCCAGGCCCGCGGGCGCGCCCGAACCTGGAGCCCCCTGGCTGGCTGCAGCCACAGGGAACGGGGGTTCTGAGTTGGCAGCCCCCATTCCCGAAGCATCCACGGGCACTTCCCCGAAGGGCTGACACCGGCTGCGCCTCAGCAGCCAGACAACCTCCCTCCCTCTGGTCGGGCACTGCAAGCCACACAGCCACTTGTGTCCCCTGTGTCCCTCCCTGGAGGCCGCAGCGCGTTTTGGGTTTTGGCGCGGACGGGCCCCTCTCGGCTTCCGTAGTCCATTTGCCGCGGAGCCTACCAGACCCCTGGCCCCAGGGGCGGGCCCTGCTGAGTCCCCGAGCGCCTCCTGGGTTCCTGCCACCACCCTTGGGCCGGGATGAGGTGCCACCTTGTGCGTAGAAGCCCTGCACACAGGCAAGAAGCCCCCCAGGCCCGCGGGCGCGCCCGACCCTGGAGCCCCCTGGCTGGCTGCAGCCACAGGGAACGGGGGTTCTGAGTTGGCAGCCCCCATTCCCGAAGCATCCACGGGCAGTTCCCCGAAGGGCTGACACCGGCTGCGCCTCAGCAGCCAGACAACCTCCCTCCCTCTGGTCGGGCACTGCAAGCCACACAGCCACTTGTGTCCCCTGTGTCCCTCCCTGGAGGCCGCAGCGCGTTTTGGGTTTTGGCGCGGACGGGCCCCTCTCGGCTTCCGTAGTCCATTTGCCCCCGGAGCCTGCCAGACCCCTGGCCCCAGGGGCGGACCCTGCTGAGTCCCCGAGCGCCTCCTGGGTTCTTGCCACCACCCTTGGGCCGGGATGAGGTGCCACCTTGTGCGTAGAAGCCCTGCACACAGGCAAGAAGCCCCCCAGGCCCGCGGGCGCGCCCGACCCTGGAGCCCCCTGGCTGGCTGCAGCCACAGGGAACGGGGGTTCTGAGTTGGCAGCCCCCATTCCCGAAGCATCCACGGGCAGTTCCCCGAAGGGCTGACACCGGCTGCGCCTCAGCAGCCAGACAACCTCCCTCCCTCTGGTCGGGCACTGCAAGCCACACAGCCACTTGTGTCCCCTGTGTCCCTCCCTGGAGGCCGCAGCGCGTTTTGGGTTTTGGCGCGGACGGGCCCCTCTCGGCTTCCGTAGTCCATTTGCCCCCGGAGCCTGCCAGACCCCTGGCCCCAGGGGCGGGCCCTGCTGAGTCCCCGAGCGCCTCCTGGGTTCCTGCCACCACCCTTGGGCCGGGATGAGGTGCCACCTTGTGCGTAGAAGCCCTGCACACAGGCAAGAAGCCCCCCAGGCCCGCGGGCGCGCCCGACCCTGGAGCCCCCTGGCTGGCTGCAGCCACAGGGAACGGGGGTTCTGAGTTGGCAGCCCCCATCCCGAAGCATCCACGGGCAGTTCCCCGAAGGGCTGACACCGGCTGTGCCTCAGCAGCCAGAACACCTCCCTCCCTCTGGTCGGGCACTGCAAGCCACACAGCCACTCGTGTCCCCTGTGTCCCTGGTGGCCGCAGCGCGTTTTGGGTTTTGGCGCGGACGGGCCCCTCTCGGCTTCCGTAGTCCATTTGCCCCGGAGCCTGCCAGACCCCTGGCCCCAGGGGCGGGCCCTGCTGAGTCCCCGAGCGCCTCCTGGGTTCCTGCCACCACCCTTTGGCCGGGATGAGGTGCCACCTTGTGCGTAGAAGCCCTGCACACAGGCAAGAAGCCCCCCAGGCCCGCGGGCGTGCCCGACCCTGGAGCCCCCTGGCTGGCTGCAGCCACAGGGAACGGGGGTTCTGAGTTGGCAGCCCCCATTCCCGAAGCATCCACGGGCAGTTCCCCGAAGGGCTGACACCGGCTGCGCCTCAGCAGCCAGACAACCTCCCTCCCTCTGGTCGGGCACTGCAAGCCACACAGCCACTTGTGTCCCCTGTGTCCCTGGAGGCCGCAGCGCGTTTTGGGTTTTGGCGCGGACGGGACCCTCTCGGCTTCCGTAGTCCATTTGCCCCCGGAGCCTGCCAGACCCCTGGCCCCAGGGGCGGGCCCTGCTGAGTCCCCGAGCGCCTCCTGGGTTCCTGCCACCACCCTTGGGCCGGGATGAGGTGCCACCTTGTGCGTAGAAGCCCTGCACACAGGCAAGAAGCCCCACAGGCCCGCGGGCGCGCCCGACCCTGGAGCCCCCTGGCTGGCTGCAGCCACAGGGAACGGGGGTTCTGAGTTGGCAGCCCCCATTCCCGAAGCATCCACGGGCAGTTCCCCCAAGGGCTGACACCGGCTGCGCCTCAGCAGCCAGACAACCTCCCTCCCTCTGGTCGGGCACTGCAAGCCACACAGCCACTTGTGTCCCCTGTGTCCCTCCCTGGAGGCCGCAGCGCGTTTTGGGTTTTGGCGCGGACGGGCCCCTCTCGGCTTCCGTAGTCCATTTGCCCCCGGAGCCTGCCAGACCCCTGGTCCCAGGGGCGGGCCCTACTGAGTCCCCGAGCGCCTCCTGCGTTCCTGCCACCACCCTTGGGCCGGGATGAGGTGCCACCTTGTGCGTAGAAGCCCTGCATACAGGCAAGAAGCCCCCCAGGCCCGCGGGCGCGCCCCACCCTGGAGCCCCCTGGCTGGCTGCAGCCACAGGGAACGGGGGTTCTGAGTTGGCAGCCCCCATCCCGAAGCATCCACGGGCAGTTCCCCGAAGGGCTGACACCGGCTGTGCCTCAGCAGCCAGAACACCTCCCTCCCTCTGGTCGGGCACTGCAAGCCACACAGCCACTCGTGTCCCCTGTGTCCCTGGAGGCCGCAGTGCGTTTTGGGTTTTGGCACGGACGGGCCCCTCTCGGCTTCCGTAGTCCATTTGCCCCCGGAGCCTGCCAGACCCCTGGCCCCAGGGGCGGGCCCTGCTGAGTCCCCGAGCGCCTCCTGGGTTCCTGCCACCACCCTTGGGCCGGGATGAGGTGCCACCTTGTGCGTAGAAGCCCTGCACACAGGCAAGAAGCCCCCCAGGCCCACGGGCGAGCCCGACCCTGGAGCCCCCTGGCTGGCTGCAGCCACAGGGAACGGGGGTTCTGAGTTGGCAGCCCCCAATCCCGAAGCATCCACGGGCAGTTCCCCGAAGGGCTGACACCGGCTGCGCCTCAGCAGCCAGACAACCTCCCTCCCTCTGGTCGGGCACTGCAAGCCACACAGCTACTCGTGTCCCCTGTGTCCCTCCCTGGAGGCCGCAGCGCGTTTTGGGTTTTGGCGCGGACGGGCCCCTCTCGGCTTCCGTAGTCCATTTGCCGCGGAGCCTGCCAGACCCCTGGCCCCAGGGGCGGGCCCTGCTGAGTCCCCGAGCGCCTCCTGGGTTCCTGCCACCACCCTTGGGCCGGGATGAGGTGCCACCTTGTGCGTAGAAGCCCTGCACACAGGCAAGAAGCCCCCCAGGCCCGCGGGCGCGCCCGACCCTGGAGCCCCCTGGCTGGCTGCAGCCACAGGGAACGGGGGTTCTGAGTTGGCAGCCCCCATTCCCGA
Organism: Lepus europaeus; assembly: GCF_033115175.1. Taxonomy (NCBI): domain Eukaryota; kingdom Metazoa; phylum Chordata; class Mammalia; order Lagomorpha; family Leporidae; genus Lepus; species Lepus europaeus. The sequence continues at coordinate 41,658 of NW_026909397.1, read as the reverse complement.
AGCATCCACGGGCAGTTCCCCGAAGGGCTGACACCGGCTGCGCCTCAGCAGCCAGACAACCTCCCTCCCTCTGGTCGGGCACTGCAAGCCACACAGCCACTTGTGTCCCCTGTGTCCCTCCCTGGAGGCCGCAGCGCGTTTTGGGTTTTGGCGCGGACGGGCCCCTCTCGGCTTCCGTAGTCCATTTGCCCCCGGAGCCTGCCAGACCCCTGGCCCCAGGTGCGGGCCCTGCTGAGTCCCCGAGCGCCTCCTGGGTTCCTGCCACCACCCTTGGGCCGGGATGAGGTGCCACCTTGTGCGTAGAAGCCCTGCACACAGGCAAGAAGCCCCCCAGGCCCGCGGGCGCGCCCGACCCTGGAGCCCCCTGGCTGGCTGCAGCCACAGGGAACGGGGGTTCTGAGTTGGCAGCCCCCATTCCCGAAGCATCCACGGGCAGTTCCCCGAAGGGCTGACAGCGGCTGCGCCTCAGCAGCCAGACAACCTCCCTCCCTCTGGTCGGGCACTGCAAGCCACACAGCCACTTGTGTCCCCTGTGTCCCTGGAGGCCGCAGCGCGTTTTGGGTTTTGGCGCGGACGGGCCCCTCTCGGCTTCCGTAGTCCATTTGCCGCGGAGCCTGCCAGACCCCTGGCCCCAGGGGCGGGCCCTGCTGAGTCCCCGAGCGCCTCCTGGGTTCCTGCCACCACCCTTGGGCCGGGATGAGGTGCCACCTTGTGCGTAGAAGCCCTGCACACAGGCAAGAAGCCCCCCAGGCCCGCGGGCGCGCCCGACCCTGGAGCCCCCTGGCTGGCTGCAGCCACAGGGAACGGGGGTTCTGAGTTGGCAGCCCCCATTCCCGAAGCATCCACGGGCAGTTCCCCGAAGGGCTGACACCGGCTGCGCCTCAGCAGCCAGACAACCTCCCTCCCTCTGGTCGGGCACTGCAAGCCACACAGCCACTTGTGTCCCCTGTGTCCCTGGAGGCCGCAGCGCGTTTTGGGTTTTGGCGCGGACGGGCCCCTCTCGGCTTCCGTAGTCCATTTGCCCCCGGAGCCTGCCAGACCCCTGGCCCCAGGGGCGGGCCCTGCTGAGTCCCCGAGCGCCTCCTGGGTTCCTGCCACCACCCTTGGGCCGGGATGAGGTGCCACCTTGTGCGTAGAAGCCCTGCACACAGGCAAGAAGCCCCCCAGGCCCGCGGGCGCGCCCGACCCTGGAGCCCCCTGGCTGGCTGCAGCCACAGGGAACGGGGGTTCTGAGTTGGCAGCCCCCATTCCCGAAGCATCCACGGGCAGTTCCCCGAAGGGCTGACACCGGCTGCGCCTCAGCAGCCAGACAACCTCCCTCCCTCTGGTCGGGCACTGCAAGCCACACAGCCACTTGTGTCCCCTGTGTCCCTCCCTGGAGGCCGCAGCGCGTTTTGGGTTTTGGCGCGGACGGGCCCCTCTCGGCTTCCGTAGTCCATTTGCCGCGGAGCCTGCCAGACCCCTGGCCCCAGGGGCGGGCCCTGCTGAGTCCCCGAGCGCCTCCTGGGTTCCTGCCACCACCCTTGGGCCGGGATGAGGTGCCACCTTGTGCGTAGAAGCCCTGCATACAGGCAAGAAGCCCCCCAGGCCCGCGGGCGCGCCCAACCCTGGAGCCCCCTGGCTGGCTGCAGCCACAGGGAACGGGGGTTCTGAGTTGGCAGCCCCCATTCCCGAAGCATCCACGGGCAGTTCCCCGAAGGGCTGACACCGGCTGCGCCTCAGCAGCCAGACAACCTCCCTCCCTCTGGTCGGGCACTGCAAGCCACACAGCCACTTGTGTCCCCTGTGTCCCTGGAGGCCGCAGCGCGTTTTGGGTTTTGGCGCGGACGGGCCCCTCTCGGCTTCCGTAGTCCATTTGCCCCCGGAGCCTGCCAGACCCCTGGCCCCAGGGGCGGGCCCTGCTGAGTCCCCGAGCGCCTCCTGGGTTCTTGCCACCACCCTTGGGCCGGGATGAGGTGCCACCTTGTGCGTAGAAGCCCTGCACACAGGCAAGAAGCCCCCCAGGCCCGCGGGCGCGCCCGACCCTGGAGCCCCCTGGCTGGCTGCAGCCACAGGGAACGGGGGTTCTGAGTTGGCAGCCCCCATTCCCGAAGCATCCACGGGCAGTTCCCCGAAGGGCTGACACCGGCTGCGCCTCAGCAGCCAGACAACCTCCCTCCCTCTGGTCGGGCACTGCAAGCCACACAGCCACTTGTGTCCCCTGTGTCCCTCCGTGGAGGCCGCAGCGCGTTTTGGGTTTTGGCGCGGACGGGCCCCTCTCGGCTTCCGTAGTCCATTTGCCGCGGAGCCTGCCAGACCCCTGGCCCCAGGGGCGGGCCCTGCTGAGTCCCCGAGCGCCTCCTGGGTTCCTGCCACCACCCTTGGGCCGGGATGAGGTGCCACCTTGTGCGTAGAAGCCCTGCACACAGGCAAGAAGCCCCCCAGGCCCGCGGGCGCGCCCGACCCTGGAGCCCCCTGGCTGGCTGCAGCCACAGGGAACGGGGGTTCTGAGTTGGCAGCCCCCATTCCCGAAGCATCCACGGGCAGTTCCCCGAAGGGCTGACACCGGCTGCGCCTCAGCAGCCAGACAACCTCCCTCCCTCTGGTCGGGCACTGCAAGCCACACAGCCACTTGTGTCCCCTGTGTCCCTGGAGGCCGCAGCGCGTTTTGGGTTTTGGCGCGGACGGGCCCCTCTCGGCTTCCGTAGTCCATTTGCCGCGGAGCCTGCCAGACCCCTGGCCCCAGGGGCGGGCCCTGCTGAGTCCCCGAGCGCCTCCTGGGTTCCTGCCACCACCCTTGGGCCGGGATGAGGTGCCACCTTGTGCGTAGAAGCCCTGCACACAGGCAAGAAGCCCCCCAGGCCCGCGGGCGCGCCCGACCCTGGAGCCCCCTGGCTGGCTGCAGCCACAGGGAACGGGGGTTCTGAGTTGGCAGCCCCCATTCCCGAAGCATCCACGGGCAGTTCCCCGAAGGGCTGACACCGGCTGCGCCTCAGCAGCCAGACAACCTCCCTCCCTCTGGTCGGGCACTGCAAGCCACACAGCCACTTGTGTCCCCTGTGTCCCTGGAGGCCGCAGCGCGTTTTGGGTTTTGGCGCGGACGGGCCCCTCTCGGCTTCCGTAGTCCATTTGCCCCCGGAGCCTGCCAGACCCCTGGCCCCAGGGGCGGGCCCTGCTGAGTCCCCGAGCGCCTCCTGGGTTCCTGCCACCACCCTTGGGCCGGGATGAGGTGCCACCTTGTGCGTAGAAGCCCTGCACACAGGCAAGAAGCCCCCCAGGCCCGCGGGCGCGCCCGACCCTGGAGCCCCCTGGCTGGCTGCAGCCACAGGGAACGGGGGTTCTGAGTTGGCAGCCCCCATTCCCGAAGCATCCACGGGCACTTCCCCGAAGGGCTGACACCGGCTGCGCCTCAGCAGCCAGACAAACTCCCTCCCTCTGGTCGGGCACTGCAAGCAACACAGCCACTTGTGTCCCCTGTGTCCCTCCCTGGAGGCCGCAGCGCGTTTTGGGTTTTGGCGCAGACGGGCCCCTCTCGGCTTCCGTAGTCCATTTACCCCCGGAGCCTGCCAGATCCCTGGTCCCAAGGGCGGGCCCTGCTGAGTTCCCGAGCGCCTCCTGGGTTCCTGCCACCACCCTTGGGCCGGGATGAGGTGCCACCTTGTGTGTAGAAGCCCTGCATACAGTCAAGAAGCCCCCCAGGCCCGCGGGCGCGCCCGACCCTGGAGCCCCCTGGCTGGCTGCAGCCACAGGGAACGGGGGTTCTGAGTTGGCAGCCCCCATTCCCGAAGCATCCACGGGCAGTTCCCCGAAGGGCTGACACCGGCTGCGCCTCAGCAGCCAGAACACCTCCCTCCCTCTGGTCGGGCACTGCAAGCCACACAGCCACTTGTGTCCCTTGTGTCCCTCCCTGGAGGCCGCAGCGCGTTTTGGGTTTTGGCGCGGACGGGCCCCTCTCGGCTTCCGTAGTCCATTTGCCCCCGGAGCCTGCCAGACCCCTGGCCCCAGGGGCGGGCCCTGCTGAGTCCCCGAAGGCCTCCTGAGTTCCTGCCACCACCCTTGGGCCGGGATGAGGTGCCACCTTGTGCGTAGAAGCCCTGCACACAGGCAAGATGCCCCCCAGGCCCGCGGGCGCGCCCAACCCTGGAGCCCCCTGGCTGGCTGCAGCCACAGGGAACGGGGGTTCTGAGTTGGCAGCCCCCATTCCCGAAGCATCCACGGGCAGTTCCCCGAAGGGCTGACACCGGCTGCGCCTCAGCAGCCAGACAACCTCCCTCCCTCTGGTCGGGCACTGCAAGCCACACAGCCACTTGTGTCCCCTGTGTCCCTGGAGGCCGCAGCGCGTTTTGGGTTTTGGCGCGGACGGGCCCCTCTCGGCTTCCGTAGTCCATTTGCCGCGGAGCCTGCCAGACCCCTGGCCCCAGGGGCGGGCCCTGCTGAGTCCCCGAGCGCCTCCTGGGTTCCTGCCACCACCCTTTGGCCGGGATGAGGTGCCACCTTGTGCGTAGAAGCCCTGCACACAGGCAAGAAGCCCCCCAGGCCCGCGGGCGCGCCCGACCCTGGAGCCCCCTGGCTGGCTGCAGCCACAGGGAACGGGGGTTCTGAGTTGGCAGCCCCCATTCCCGAAGCATCCACGGGCAGTTCCCCGAAGGGCTGACACCGGCTGCGCCTCAGCAGCCAGACAACCTCCCTCCCTCTGGTCGGGCACTGCAAGCCACACAGGAACTTGTGTCCCCTGTGTCCCTGGAGGCCGCAGCGCGTTTTGGGTTTTGGCGCGGACGGGCCCCTCTCGGCTTCCGTAGTCCATTTGCCGCGGAGCCTGCCAGACCCCTGGCCCCAGGGGCGGGCCCTGCTGAGTCCCCGAGCGCCTCCTGGGTTCCTGCCACCACCCTTGGGCCGGGATGAGGTGCCACCTTGTGCGTAGAAGCCCTGCACACAGGCAAGAAGCCCCCCAGGCCCGCGGGCGCGCCCGACCCTGGAGCCCCCTGGCTGGCTGCAGCCACAGGGAACGGGGGTTCTGAGTTGGCAGCCCCCATTCCCGAAGCATCCACGGGCAGTTCCCCGAAGGGCTGACACCGGCTGCGCCTCAGCAGCCAGACAACCTCCCTCCCTCTGGTCGGGCACTGCAAGCCACACAGCCACTTGTGTCCCCTGTGTCCCTGGAGGCCGCAGCGCGTTTTGGGTTTTGGCGCGGATGGGCCCCTCTCGGCTTCCGTAGTCCATTTGCCCCCGGAGCCTGCCAGACCCCTGGCCCCAGGGGCGGGCCCTGCTGAGTCCCCGAGCGCCTCCTGGGTTCCTGCCACCACCCTTGGGCCGGGATGAGGTGCCACCTTGTGCGTAGAAGCCCTGCACACAGGCAAGAAGCCCCCCAGGCCCGCGGGCGCGCCCGACCCTGGAGCCCCCTGGCTGGCTGCAGCCACAGGGAACGGGGGTTCTGAGTTGGCAGCCCCCATTCCCGAAGCATCCACGGGCACTTCCCCGAAGGGCTGACACCGGCTGCGCCTCAGCAGCCAGACAACCTCCCTCCCTCTGGTCGGGCACTGCAAGCCACACAGCCACTTGTGTCCCCTGTGTCCCTCCCTGGAGGCCAAAGCGCGTTTTGGGTTTCGGCGCGGACGGGCCCCTCTCGGCTTCCGTAGTCCATTTGCCGCGGAGCCTGCCAGACCCCTGGCCCCAGGGGCGGGCCCTGCTGAGTCCCCGAGCGCCTCCTGGGTTCCTGCCACCACCCTTGGGCCGGGATGAGGTGCCACCTTGTGCGTAGAAGCCCTGCACACAGGCAAGAAGCCCCCCAGGCCCGCGGGCGCGCCCGACCCTGGAGCCCCCTGGCTGGCTGCAGCCACAGGGAACGGGGGTTCTGAGTTGGCAGCCCCCATTCCCGAAGCATCCACGGGCAGTTCCCCGAAGGGCTGACACCGGCTGCGCCTCAGCAGCCAGAACACCTCCCTCCCTCTGGTCGGGCACTGCAAGCCACACAGCCACTTGTGTCCCCTGTGTCCCTGGTTCCGCAGTGCGTTTTGGGTTTTGGCGCGGACGGGCCCCTCTCGGCTTCTGTAGTCCATTTGCTGCGGAGCCTGCCAGACCCCTGGCCCCAGGGGCGGGCCCTGCTGAGTCCCCGAGCGCCTCCTGGGTTCCTGCCACCACCCTTGGGCCGGGATGAGGTGCCACCTTGTGTGTAGAAGCCCTGCATACAGGCAAGAAGCCCCCCAGGCCCGCGGGCGCGCCCGACCCTGGAGCCCCCTGGCTGGCTGCAGCCACAGGGAACGGGGGTTCTGAGTTGGCAGCCCCCATTCCCGAAGCATCCACGGGCAGTTCCCCGAAGGGCTGACACCGGCTGCGCCTCAGCAGCCAGAACACCTCCCTCCCTCTGGTCGGGCACTGCAAGCCACACAGCCACTTGTGTCCCCTGTGTCCCTGGAGGCCGCAGCGCGTTTTGGGTTTTGGCGCGGACGGGCCCCTCTCGGCTTCCGTAGTCCATTTGCCCCGGAGCCTGCCAGACCCCTGGCCCCAGGGGCGGGCCCTGCTGAGTCCCCGAGCGCCTCCTGATTTCCTGCCACCACCCTTTGGCCGGGATGAGGTGCCACCTTGTGCGTAGAAGCCCTGCACACAGGCAAGAAGCCCCCCAGGCCTGCGGGCGCGCCCGACCCTGGAGCCCCCTGGCTGGCTGCAGCCACAGGGAACGGGGGTTCTGAGTTGGCAGCCCCCATTCCCGAAGCATCCACGGGCAGTTCCCCGAAGGGCTGACACCGGCTGCGCCTCAGCAGCCAGACAACCTCCCTCCCTCTGGTCGGGCACTGCAAGCCACACAGCCACTTGTGTCCCCTGTGTCCCTCCCTGGAGGCCGCAGCGCGTTTTGGGTTTTGGCGCGGACGGGCCCCTCTCGGCTTCCGTAGTCCATTTGCCCCCGGAGCCTGCCAGACCCCTGGCCCCAGGGGCGGGCCCTGCTGAGTCCCCGAGCGCCTCCTGAGTTCCTGCCAGCACCCTTGGGCCGGGATGAGGTGCCACCTTGTGCGTAGAAGCCCTGCACACAGGCAAGAAGACCCCCAGGCCCGCGGGTGCGCCCGACCCTGGAGCCCCCTGGCTGGCTGCAGCCACAGGGAACGGGGGTTCTGAGTTGGCAGCCCCCATTCCCGAAGCATCCACGGGCAGTTCCCCGAAGGGCTGACACCGGCTGCGCCTCAGCAGCCAGACAACCTCCCTCCCTCTGGTCGGGCATTGCAAGCCACACAGCCACTTGTGTCCCCTGTGTCCCTGGAGGCCGCAGCGCGTTTTGGGTTTCGGCGCGGACGGGCCCCTCTCGGCTTCCGTAGTCCATTTGCCCCCGGAGCCTGCCAGACCCCTGGCCCCAGGGGCGGGCCCTGCTGAGTCCCCGAGCGCCTCCTGGGTTCTTGCCACCACCCTTGGGCCGGGATGAGGTGCCACCTTGTGCGTAGAAGCCCTGCACACAGGCAAGAAGCCCCCCAGGCCCGCGGGCGCGCCCGACCCTGGAGCCCCCTGGCTGGCTGCAGCCACAGGGAACGGGGGTTCTGAGTTGGCAGCCCCCATTCCCGAAGCATCCACGGGCAGTTCCCCGAAGGGCTGACACCGGCTGCGCCTCAGCAGCCAGACAACCTCCCTCCCTCTGGTCGGGCACTGCAAGCCACACAGCCACTTGTGTCCCCTGTGTCCCTCCCTGGAGGCCGCAGCGCGTTTTGGGTTTTGGCGCGGACGGGCCCCTCTCGGCTTCCGTAGTCCATTTCCCGCGGAGCCTGCCAGACCCCTGGCCCCAGGGGCGGGCCCTGCTGAGTCCCCGAGCGCCTCCTGGGTTCCTGCCACCACCCTTGGGCCGGGATGAGGTGCCACCTTGTGCGTAGAAGCCCTGCACACAGGCAAGAAGCCCCCCAGGCCCGCGGGCGCGCCCGACCCTGGAGCCCCCTGGCTGGCTGCAGCCACAGGGAACGGGGGTTCTGAGTTGGCAGCCCCCATTCCCGAAGCATCCACGGGCACTTCCCCGAAGGGCTGACACCGGCTGCGCCTCAGCAGCCAGACAACCTCCCTCCCTCTGGTCGGGCACTGCAAGCCACACAGCCACTTGTGTCCCCTGTGTCCCTCCCTGGAGGCCAAAGCGCGTTTTGGGTTTCGGCGCGGACGGGCCCCTCTCGGCTTCCGTAGTCCATTTGCCGCGGAGCCTGCCAGACCCCTGGCCCCAGGGGCGGGCCCTGCTGAGTCCCCGAGCGCCTCCTGGGTTCCTGCCACCACCCTTGGGCCGGGATGAGGTGCCACCTTGTGCGTAGAAGCCCTGCACACAGGCAAGAAGCCCCCCAGGCCCGCGGGCGCGCCCGACCCTGGAGCCCCCTGGCTGGCTGCAGCCACAGGGAACGGGGGTTCTGAGTTGGCAGCCCCCATTCCCGAAGCATCCACGGGCAGTTCCCCGAAGGGCTGACACCGGCTGCGCCTCAGCAGCCAGAACACCTCCCTCCCTCTGGTCGGGCACTGCAAGCCACACAGCCACTTGTGTCCCCTGTGTCCCTGGTTCCGCAGTGCGTTTTGGGTTTTGGCGCGGACGGGCCCCTCTCGGCTTCTGTAGTCCATTTGCTGCGGAGCCTGCCAGACCCCTGGCCCCAGGGGCGGGCCCTGCTGAGTCCCCGAGCGCCTCCTGGGTTCCTGCCACCACCCTTGGGCCGGGATGAGGTGCCACCTTGTGTGTAGAAGCCCTGCATACAGGCAAGAAGCCCCCCAGGCCCGCGGGCGCGCCCGACCCTGGAGCCCCCTGGCTGGCTGCAGCCACAGGGAACGGGGGTTCTGAGTTGGCAGCCCCCATTCCCGAAGCATCCACGGGCAGTTCCCCGAAGGGCTGACACCGGCTGCGCCTCAGCAGCCAGAACACCTCCCTCCCTCTGGTCGGGCACTGCAAGCCACACAGCCACTTGTGTCCCCTGTGTCCCTGGAGGCCGCAGCGCGTTTTGGATTTGGCGCGGACGGGCCCCTCTCGGCTTCCGTAGTCCATTTGCCCCGGAGCCTGCCAGACCCCTGGCCCCAGGGGCGGGCCCTGCTGAGTCCCCGAGCGCCTCCTGATTTCCTGCCACCACCCTTTGGCCGGGATGAGGTGCCACCTTGTGCGTAGAAGCCCTGCACACAGGCAAGAAGCCCCCCAGGCCCGCGGGCGCGCCCGACCCTGGAGCCCCCTGGCTGGCTAAAGCCACAGGGAACGGGGGTTCTGAGTTGGCAGCCCCCATTCCCGAAGCATCCACGGGCAGTTCCCCGAAGGGCTGACACCGGCTGCGCCTCAGCAGCCAGACAACCTCCCTCCCTCTGGTCGGGCACTGCAAGCCACACAGCCACTTGTGTCCCCTGTGTCCCTCCCTGGAGGCCGCAGCGCGTTTTGGGTTTTGGCGCGGACCGGCCCCTCTCGGCTTCCGTAGTCCATTTGCCCCCGGAGCCTGCCAGACCCCTGGCCCCAGGGGCGGGCCCTGCTGAGTCCCCGAGCGCCTCCTGAGTTCCTGCCACCACCCTTGGGCCGGGATGAGGTGCCACCTTGTGCGTAGAAGCCCTGCATACAGGCAAGAAGCCCCCCAGGCCCGCGGGCGCGCCCGACCCTGGAGCCCCCTGGCTGGCTGCAGCCACAGGGAACGGGGGTTCTGAGTTGGCCGCCCCCATCCCGAAGCATGCACGGGCAGTTCCCCGAAGGGCTGACACCGGCTGTGCCTCAGCAGCCAGAACACCTCCCTCCCTCTGGTCGGGCACTGCAAGCCACACAGCCACTTGTGTCCCCTGTGTCCCTGGAGGCCGCAGCGCGTTTTGGATTTGGCGCGGACGGGCCCCTCTCGGCTTCCGTAGTCCATTTGCCCCGGAGCCTGCCAGACCCCTGGCCCCAGGGGCGGGCCCTGCTGAGTCCCCGAGCGCCTCCTGATTTCCTGCCACCACCCTTTGGCCGGGATGTGGTGCCACCTTGTGCGTAGAAGCCCTGCACAGAGGCAAGAAGCCCCCCAGGCCCGCGGGCGCGCCCGACCCTGGAGCCCCCTGGCTGGCTGCAGCCACAGGGAACGGGGGTTCTGAGTTGGCAGCCCCCATTCCCGAAGCATCCACGGGCAGTTCCCCGAAGGGCTGACACCGGCTGCGCCTCAGCAGCCAGACAACCTCCCTCCCTCTGGTCGGGCACTGCAAGCCACACAGCCACTTGTGTCCCCTGTGTCCCTCCCTGGAGGCCGCAGCGCGTTTTGGGTTTTGGCGCGGACGGGCCCCTCTCGGCTTCCGTAGTCCATTTGCCCCCGGAGCCTGCCAGAGCCCTGGCCCCAGGGGCGGGCCCTGCTGAGTCCCCGAGCGCCTCCTGAGTTCCTGCCAGCACCCTTGGGCCGGGATGAGGTGCCACCTTGTGCGTAGAAGCCCTGCACACAGGCAAGAAGACACCCAGGCCCGCGGGTGCGCCCGATCCTGGAGCCCCCTGGCTGGCTGCAGCCACAGGGAACGGGGGTTCTGAGTTGGCAGCCCCCATTCCCGAAGCATCCACGGGCAGTTCCCCGAAGGGCTGACACCGGCTGCGCCTCAGCAGCCAGACAACCTCCCTCCCTCTGGTCGGGCATTGCAAGCCACACAGCCACTTGTGTCCCCTGTGTCCCTGGAGGCCGCAGCGCGTTTTGGGTTTTGGCGCGGACGGGCCCCTCTCGGCTTCCGTAGTCCATTTGCCCCCGGAGCCTGCCAGACCCCTGGCCCCAGGGGCGGGCCCTGCTGAGTCCCCGAGCGCCTCCTGGGTTCCTGCCACCACCCTTGGGCCGGGATGAGGTGCCACCTTGTGCGTAGAAGCCCTGCACACAGGCAAGAAGCCCCCCAGGCCCGCGGGCGCGCCCGACCCTGGAGCCCCCTGGCTGGCTGCAGCCACAGGGAACGGGGGTTCTGAGTTGGCAGCCCCCATTCCCGAAGCATCCACGGGCAGTTCCCCGAAGGGCTGACACCGGCTGCGCCTCAGCAGCCAGACAACCTCCCTCCCTCTGGTCGGGCACTGCAAGCCACACAGCCACTTGTGTCCCCTGTGTCCCTGGAGGCCGCAGCGCGTTTTGGGTTTTGGCGCGGACGGGCCCCTCTCGGCTTCCGTAGTCCATTTGCCCCGGAGCCTGCCAGATCCCTGGCCCCAGGGGCGGGCCGTGCTGAGTTCCCTAGCGCCTCCTGGGTTCCTGCCACCACCCTTGGGCCGGGATGAGGTGCCACCTTGTGCGTAGAAGCCCTGCTCACAGGCAAGAAGCCCCCCAGGCCCGCGGGCGCACCCGACCCTGGAGCCCCCTGGCTGGCTGCAGCCACAGGGAACGGGGTTTCTGAGTTGGCAGCCCCCATTCCCGATGCATCCACGGGCAGTTCCCCGAAGGGCTGACACCGGCTGCGCCTCAGCAGCCAGACAACCTCCCTCCCTCTGGTCGGGCACTGCAAGCCACACAGCCACTTGTGTCCCCTGTGTCCCTGGAGGCCGCAGCGCGTTTTGGGTTTTGGCGCGGAAGGGCCCCTCTCGGTTTCCGTAGTCCATTTGCCCCCGGAGCCTGCCAGACCCCTGGCCCCAGGGGCGGGCCCTGCTGAGTCCCCGAGCACCTCCTGGGTGTCTGCCACCACCCTTGGGCCGGGATGAGGTGCCACCTTGTGCGTAGAAGCCCTGCACACAGGCAAGAAGCCCCCCAGGCCCGCGGGCGCGCCCGACCCTGGAGCCCCCTGGCTGGCTGCAGCCACAGGGAACGGGGGTTCTGAGTTGGCAGCCCCCATTCCCGAAGCATCCACGGGCAGTTCCCCGAAGGGCTGACACCGGCTGCGCCTCAGCAGCCAGACAACCTCCCTCCCTCTGGTCGGGCACTGCAAGCCACACAGCCACTTGTGTCCCCTGTGTCCCTCCCTGGAGGCCGCAGCGCGTTTTGGGTTTTGGCGCGGACGGGCCCCTCTCGGCTTCCGTAGTCCATTTGCCCCCGGAGCCTGCCAGACCCCTGGCCCCAGGGGCGGGCCCTGCTGAGTCCCCGAGCGCCTCCTGAGTTCCTGCCACCACCCTTGGGCCGGGATGAGGTGCCACCTTGTGCGTAGAAGCCCTGCACACAGGCAAGAAGCCCCCCAGGCCCGCGGGGGCACCCCACCCTGGAGTCCCCTGGCTGGCTGCAGCCACAGGGAACGGGGTTTCTGAGTTGGCAGCCCCCATTCCCGAAGCATCCACGGGCAGTTCCCCGAAGGGCTGACACCGGCTGCTCCTCAGCAGCCAGACAACCTCCCTCCCTCTGGTCGGGCACTGCAATCCACACAGCCACTTGTGTCCCCTGTGTCCCTGGAGGCCGCAGCGCGTTTTGGGTTTTGGCGCGGAAGGGCCCCTCTCGGTTTCCGTAGTCCATTTGCCCCCGGAGCCTGCCAGACCCCTGGTCCCAGGGGCGGGCCCTACTGAGTCCCCAGCGCCTCCTGCGTTCCTGCCACCACCCTTGGGCCGGGATGAGGTGCCACCTTGTGCGTAGAAGCCCTGCATACAGGCAAGAAGCCCCCCAGGCCCGCGGGCGCGCCCGACCCTGGAGCCCCCTGGCTGGCTGCAGCCACAGGGAACGGGGGTTCTGAGTTGGCCGCCCCCATCCCGAAGCATGCACGGGCAGTTCCCCGAAGGGCTGACACCGGCTGTGCCTCAGCAGCCAGAACACCTCCCTCCCTCTGGTCGGGCACTGCAAGCCACACAGCCACTCGTGTCCCCTGTGTCCCTGGTGGCCGCAGCGCGTTTTGGGTTTTGGCGCGGACGGGCCCCTCTCGGCTTCCGTAGTCCATTTGCCCCCGGAGCCTGCCAGAGCCCTGGCCCCAGGGGCGGGCCCTGCTGAGTTCCCGAGCGCCTCCTGGGTTCCTGCCACCACCCTTGGGCCGGGATGAGGTGCCACCTTGTGCGTAGAAGCCCTGCATACAGGCAAGAAGCCCCCCAGGCCCGCGGGCGCGCCCGACCCTGGAGCCCCCTGGCTGGCTGCAGCCACAGGGAACGGGGGTTCTGAGTTGGCAGCCCCCATTCCCGAAGCATCCACGGGCAGTTCCCCGAAGGGCTGACACCGGCTGCGCCTCAGCAGCCAGACAACCTCCCTCCCTCTGGTGGGGCACTGCAAGCCACACAGCCACTTGTGTCCCCTGTGTCCCTGGTTCCGCAGTGCGTTTTGGGTTTTGGCGCGGACGGGCCCCTCTCGGCTTCCGTAGTCCATTTGCCGCGGAGCCTGCCAGACCCCTGGCCCCAGGGGCGGGCCCTGCTGAGTCCCCGAGCGCCTCCTGGGTTCCTGCCACCACCCTTGGGCCGGGATGAGGTGCCACCTTGTGTGTAGAAGACCTGCATACAGGCAAGAAGCCCCCCAGGCCCGCGGGCGCGCCCGAACCTGGAGCCCCCTGGCTGGCTGCAGCCACAGGGAACGGGGGTTCTGAGTTGGCAGCCCCCATTCCCGAAGCATCCACGGGCAGTTCCCCGAAGGGCTGACACCGGCTGCGCCTCAGCAGCCAGACAACCTCCCTCCCTCTGGTTGGGCACTGCAAGCCACACAGCCACTTGTGTCCCCTGTGTCCCTGGAGGCCGCAGCGCGTTTTGGATTTGGCGCGGACGGGCCCCTCTCGGCTTCCGTAGTCCATTTGCCCCGGAGCCTGCCAGACCCCTGGCCCCAGGGGCGGGCCCTGCTGAGTCCCCGAGCGCCTCCTGGGTTCCTGCCACCACCCTTTGGCCGGGATGAGGTGCCACCTTGTGCGTAGAAGCCCTGCACACAGGCAAGAAGCCCCCCAGGCCCGCGGGCGCGCCCGACCCTGGAGCCCCCTGGCTGGCTGCAGCCACAGGGAACGGGGGTTCTGAGTTGGCAGCCCCCATTCCCGAAGCATCCACGGGCAGTTCCCCGAAGGGCTGACACCGGCTGCGCCTCAGCAGCCAGACAACCTCCCTCCCTCTGGTCGGGCACTGCAAGCCACACAGCCACTTGTGTCCCCTGTGTCCCTCCCTGGAGGCCGCAGCGCGTTTTGGGTTTTGGCGCGGACGGGCCCCTCTCGGCTTCCGTAGTCCATTTGCCCCCGGAGCCTGCCAGACCCCTGGCCCCAGGGGCGGGCCCTGCTGAGTCCCCGAGCGCCTCCTGAGTTCCTGCCAGCACCCTTTGGCCGGGATGAGGTGCCACCTTGTGCATAGAAGCCCTGCACACAGGCAAGAAGCCCCCCAGGCCCGCGGGCGCGCCCGACCCTGGAGCCCCCTGGCTGGCTGCAGCCACAGGGAACGGGGGTTCTGAGTTGGCAGCCCCCATTCCCGAAGCATCCACGGGCAGTTCCCCGAAGGGCTGACACCGGCTGCGCCTCAGCAGCCAGACAACCTCCCTCCCTCTGGTCGGGCACTGCAAGCCACACAGCCACTTGTGTCCCCTGTGTCCCTGGAGGCCGCAGCGCGTTTTGGGTTTTGGCGCGGACGGGCCCCTCTCGGCTTCCGTAGTCCATTTGCCCCCGGAGCCTGCCAGACCCCTGGCCCCAGGGGCGGGCCCTGCTGAGTCCCCGAGCGCCTCCTGGGTTCCTGCCACCACCCTTGGGCCGGGATGAGGTGCCACCTTGTGTGTAGAAGCCCTGCATACAGGCAAGAAGCCCCCCAGGCCCGCGGGCGCGCCCGACCCTGGAGCCCCCTGGCTGGCTGCAGCCACAGGGAACGGGGGTTCTGAGTTGGCAGCCCCCATTCCCGAAGCATCCACGGGCAGTTCCCCGAAGGGCTGACACCGGCTGCGCCTCAGCAGCCAGACAACCTCCCTCCCTCTGGTCGGGCACTGCAAGCCACACAGCCACTTGTGTCCCCTGTGTCCCTCCCTGGAGGCCGCAGCGCGTTTTGGGTTTTGGCGCAGACGGGCCCCTCTCGGCTTCCGTAGTCCATTTACCCCCGGAGCCTGCCAGATCCCTGGCCCCAGGGGCGGGCCCTGCTGAGTTCCCGAGCGCCTCCTGGGTTCCTGCCACCACCCTTGGGCCGGGATGAGGTGCCACCTTGTGTGTAGAAGCCCTGCATACAGGCAAGAAGCCCCCCAGTCCCGCGGGCGCGCCCGACCCTGGAGCCCCCTGGCTGGCTGCAGCCACAGGGAACGGGGGTTCTGAGTTGGCAGCCCCCATTCCCGAAGCATCCACGGGCAGTTCCCCGAAGGGCTGACACCGGCTGCGCCTCAGCAGCCAGAACACCTCCCTCCCTCTGGTCGGGCACTGCAAGCCACACAGCCACTTGTGTCCCCTGTGTCCCTCCCTGGAGGCCGCAGCGCGTTTTGGGTTTTGGCGCGGACGGGCCCCTCTCGGCTTCCGTAGTCCATTTGCCCCCGGAGCCTGCCAGACCCCTGGCCCCAGGGGCGGGCCCTGCTGAGTCCCCGAGCGCCTCCTGGGTTCTTGCCACCACCCTTGGGCCGGGATGAGGTGCCACCTTGTGCGTAGAAGCCCTGCACACAGGCAAGAAGCCCCCCAGGCCCGCGGGCGCGCCCGACCCTGGAGCCCCCTGGCTGGCTGCAGCCACAGGGAACGGGGGTTCTGAGTTGGCAGCCCCCATTCCCGAAGCATCCACGGGCAGTTCCCCGAAGGGCTGACACCGGCTGCGCCTCAGCAGCCAGACAACCTCCCTCCCTCTGGTCGGGCACTGCAAGCCACACAGCCACTTGTGTCCCCTGTGTCCCTGGAGGCCGCAGCGCGTTTTGGGTTTTGGCGCGGACGGGCCCCTCTCGGCTTCCGTAGTCCATTTGCCGCGGAGCCTGCCAGACCCCTGGCCCCAGGGGCGGGCCCTGCTGAGTCCCCGAGCGCCTCCTGGGTTCCTGCCACCACCCTTGGGCCGGGATGAGGTGCCACCTTGTGCGTAGAAGCCCTGCACACAGGCAAGAAGCCCCCCATGCCCGCGGGCGCGCCCGACCCTGGAGCCCCCTGGCTGGCTGCAGCCACAGGGAACGGGGGTTCTGAGTTGGCAGCCCCCATTCCCGAAGCATCCACGGGCAGTTCCCCGAAGGGCTGACACCGGCTGCGCCTCAGCAGCCAGACAACCTCCCTCCCTCTGGTCGGGCACTGCAAGCCACACAGGAACTTGTGTCCCCTGTGTCCCTGGAGGCCGCAGCGCGTTTTGGGTTTTGGCGCGGACGGGCCCCTCTCGGCTTCCGTAGTCCATTTGCCGCGGAGCCTGCCAGACCCCTGGCCCCAGGGGCGGGCCCTGCTGAGTCCCCGAGCGCCTCCTGGGTTCCTGCCACCACCCTTGGGCCGGGATGAGGTGCCACCTTGTGCGTAGAAGCCCTGCACACAGGCAAGAAGCCCCCCAGGCCCGCGGGCGCGCCCGACCCTGGAGCCCCCTGGCTGGCTGCAGCCACAGGGAACGGGGGTTCTGAGTTGGCAGCCCCCATTCCCGAAGCATCCACGGGCAGTTCCCCGAAGGGCTGACACCGGCTGCGCCTCAGCAGCCAGAACACCTCCCTCCCTCTGGTCGGGCACTGCAAGCCACACAGCCACTTGTGTCCCCTGTGTCCCTGGTTCCGCAGTGCGTTTTGGGTTTTGGCGCGGACGGGCCCCTCTCGGCTTCTGTAGTCCATTTGCTGCGGAGCCTGCCAGACCCCTGGCCCCAGGGGCGGGCCCTGCTGAGTCCCCGAGCGCCTCCTGGGTTCCTGCCACCACCCTTGGGCCGGGATGAGGTGCCACCTTGTGTGTAGAAGCCCTGCATACAGGCAAGAAGCCCCCCAGGCCCGCGGGCGCGCCCGACCCTGGAGCCCCCTGGCTGGCTGCAGCCACAGGGAACGGGGGTTCTGAGTTGGCAGCCCCCATTCCCGAAGCATCCACGGGCAGTTCCCCGAAGGGCTGACACCGGCTGCGCCTCAGCAGCCAGAACACCTCCCTCCCTCTGGTCGGGCACTGCAAGCCACACAGCCACTTGTGTCCCCTGTGTCCCTGGAGGCCGCAGCGCGTTTTGGGTTTTGGCGCGGACGGGCCCCTCTCGGCTTCCGTAGTCCATTTGCCCCGGAGCCTGCCAGACCCCTGGCCCCAGGGGCGGGCCCTGCTGAGTCCCCGAGCGCCTCCTGATTTCCTGCCACCACCCTTTGGCCGGGATGAGGTGCCACCTTGTGCGTAGAAGCCCTGCACACAGGCAAGAAGCCCCCCAGGCCTGCGGGCGCGCCCGACCCTGGAGCCCCCTGGCTGGCTGCAGCCACAGGGAACGGGGGTTCTGAGTTGGCAGCCCCCATTCCCGAAGCATCCACGGGCAGTTCCCCGAAGGGCTGACACCGGCTGCGCCTCAGCAGCCAGACAACCTCCCTCCCTCTGGTCGGGCACTGCAAGCCACACAGCCACTTGTGTCCCCTGTGTCCCTCCCTGGAGGCCGCAGCGCGTTTTGGGTTTTGGCGCGGACGGGCCCCTCTCGGCTTCCGTAGTCCATTTGCCCCCGGAGCCTGCCAGACCCCTGGCCCCAGGGGCGGGCCCTGCTGAGTCCCCGAGCGCCTCCTGAGTTCCTGCCAGCACCCTTGGGCCGGGATGAGGTGCCACCTTGTGCGTAGAAGCCCTGCACACAGGCAAGAAGACCCCCAGGCCCGCGGGTGCGCCCGACCCTGGAGCCCCCTGGCTGGCTGCAGCCACAGGGAACGGGGGTTCTGAGTTGGCAGCCCCCATTCCCGAAGCATCCACGGGCAGTTCCCCGAAGGGCTGACACCGGCTGCGCCTCAGCAGCCAGACAACCTCCCTCCCTCTGGTCGGGCATTGCAAGCCACACAGCCACTTGTGTCCCCTGTGTCCCTGGAGGCCGCAGCGCGTTTTGGGTTTCGGCGCGGACGGGCCCCTCTCGGCTTCCGTAGTCCATTTGCCCCCGGAGCCTGCCAGACCCCTGGCCCCAGGGGCGGGCCCTGCTGAGTCCCCGAGCGCCTCCTGGGTTCTTGCCACCACCCTTGGGCCGGGATGAGGTGCCACCTTGTGCGTAGAAGCCCTGCACACAGGCAAGAAGCCCCCCAGGCCCGCGGGCGCGCCCGACCCTGGAGCCCCCTGGCTGGCTGCAGCCACAGGGAACGGGGGTTCTGAGTTGGCAGCCCCCATTCCCGAAGCATCCACGGGCAGTTCCCCGAAGGGCTGACACCGGCTGCGCCTCAGCAGCCAGACAACCTCCCTCCCTCTGGTCGGGCACTGCAAGCCACACAGCCACTTGTGTCCCCTGTGTCCCTCCCTGGAGGCCGCAGCGCGTTTTGGGTTTTGGCGCGGACGGGCCCCTCTCGGCTTCCGTAGTCCATTTCCCGCGGAGCCTGCCAGACCCCTGGCCCCAGGGGCGGGCCCTGCTGAGTCCCCGAGCGCCTCCTGGGTTCCTGCCACCACCCTTGGGCCGGGATGAGGTGCCACCTTGTGCGTAGAAGCCCTGCACACAGGCAAGAAGCCCCCCAGGCCCGCGGGCGCGCCCGACCCTGGAGCCCCCTGGCTGGCTGCAGCCACAGGGAACGGGGGTTCTGAGTTGGCAGCCCCCATTCCCGAAGCATCCACGGGCACTTCCCCGAAGGGCTGACACCGGCTGCGCCTCAGCAGCCAGACAACCTCCCTCCCTCTGGTCGGGCACTGCAAGCCACACAGCCACTTGTGTCCCCTGTGTCCCTCCCTGGAGGCCAAAGCGCGTTTTGGGTTTCGGCGCGGACGGGCCCCTCTCGGCTTCCGTAGTCCATTTGCCGCGGAGCCTGCCAGACCCCTGGCCCCAGGGGCGGGCCCTGCTGAGTCCCCGAGCGCCTCCTGGGTTCCTGCCACCACCCTTGGGCCGGGATGAGGTGCCACCTTGTGCGTAGAAGCCCTGCACACAGGCAAGAAGCCCCCCAGGCCCGCGGGCGCGCCCGACCCTGGAGCCCCCTGGCTGGCTGCAGCCACAGGGAACGGGGGTTCTGAGTTGGCAGCCCCCATTCCCGAAGCATCCACGGGCAGTTCCCCGAAGGGCTGACACCGCTGCGCCTCAGCAGCCAGAACACCTCCCTCCCTCTGGTCGGGCACTGCAAGCCACACAGCCACTTGTGTCCCCTGTGTCCCTGGTTCCGCAGTGCGTTTTGGGTTTTGGCGCGGACGGGCCCCTCTCGGCTTCTGTAGTCCATTTGCTGCGGAGCCTGCCAGACCCCTGGCCCCAGGGGCGGGCCCTGCTGAGTCCCCGAGCGCCTCCTGGGTTCCTGCCACCACCCTTGGGCCGGGATGAGGTGCCACCTTGTGTGTAGAAGCCCTGCATACAGGCAAGAAGCCCCCCAGGCCCGCGGGCGCGCCCGACCCTGGAGCCCCCTGGCTGGCTGCAGCCACAGGGAACGGGGGTTCTGAGTTGGCAGCCCCCATTCCCGAAGCATCCACGGCAGTTCCCCGAAGGGCTGACACCGGCTGCGCCTCAGCAGCCAGAACACCTCCCTCCCTCTGGTCGGGCACTGCAAGCCACACAGCCACTTGTGTCCCCTGTGTCCCTGGAGGCCGCAGCGCGTTTTGGATTTGGCGCGGACGGGCCCCTCTCGGCTTCCGTAGTCCATTTGCCCCGGAGCCTGCCAGACCCCTGGCCCCAGGGGCGGGCCCTGCTGAGTCCCCGAGCGCCTCCTGATTTCCTGCCACCACCCTTTGGCCGGGATGAGGTGCCACCTTGTGCGTAGAAGCCCTGCACACAGGCAAGAAGCCCCCCAGGCCCGCGGGCGCGCCCGACCCTGGAGCCCCCTGGCTGGCTAAAGCCACAGGGAACGGGGGTTCTGAGTTGGCAGCCCCCATTCCCGAAGCATCCACGGGCAGTTCCCCGAAGGGCTGACACCGGCTGCGCCTCAGCAGCCAGACAACCTCCCTCCCTCTGGTCGGGCACTGCAAGCCACACAGCCACTTGTGTCCCCTGTGTCCCTCCCTGGAGGCCGCAGCGCGTTTTGGGTTTTGGCGCGGACCGGCCCCTCTCGGCTTCCGTAGTCCATTTGCCCCCGGAGCCTGCCAGACCCCTGGCCCCAGGGGCGGGCCCTGCTGAGTCCCCGAGCGCCTCCTGAGTTCCTGCCAGCACCCTTGGGCCGGGATGAGGTGCCACCTTGTGCGTAGAAGCCCTGCACACAGGCAAGAAGACCCCCAGGCCCGCGGGTGCGCCCGACCCTGGAGCCCCCTGGCTGGCTGCAGCCACAGGGAACGGGGGTTCTGAGTTGACAGCCCCCATTCCCGAAGCATCCACGGGCAGTTCCCCGAAGGGCTGACACCGGCTGCGCCTCAGCAGCCAGACAACCTCCCTCCCTCTGGTCGGGCATTGCAAGCCACACAGCCACTTGTGTCCCCTGTGTCCCTGGAGGCCGCAGCGCGTTTTGGGTTTCGGCGCGGACGGGCCCCTCTCGGCTTCCGTAGTCCATTTGCCCCCGGAGCCTGCCAGACCCCTGGCCCCAGGGGCGGGCCCTGCTGAGTCCCCGAGCACCTCCTGGGTTCCTGCCACCACCCTTGGGCCGGGATGAGGTGCCACCTTGTGCGTAGAAGCCCTGCACACAGGCAAGAAGCCCCCCAGGCCCGCGGGCGCGCCCGACCCTGGAGCACCCTGGCTGGCTGCAGCCACAGGGAACGGGGGTTCTGAGTTGGCAGCCCCCATTCCCGAAGCATCCACGGGCAGTTCCCCGAAGGGCTGACACCGCTGCGCCTCAGCAGCCAGACAACCTCCCTCCCTCTGGTCGGGCACTGCAAGCCACACAGCCACTTGTGTCCCCTGTGTCCCTGGAGGCCGCAGCGCGTTTTGGGTTTTGGCGCGGACGGGCCCCTCTCGGCTTCCGTAGTCCATTTGCCCCGGAGCCTGCCAGACCCCTGGCCCCAGGGGCGGGCCGTGCTGAGTTCCCTAGCGCCTCCGGGGTTCCTGCCACCACCCTTGGGCCGGGATGAGGTGCCACCTTGTGCGTAGAAGCCCTGCTCACAGGCAAGAAGCCCCCCAGGCCCGCGGGCGCACCCGACCCTGGAGCCCCCTGGCTGGCTGCAGCCACAGGGAACGGGGTTTCTGAGTTGGCAGCCCCCATTCCCGATGCATCCACGGGCAGTTCCCCGAAGGGCTGACACCGGCTGCGCCTCAGCAGCCAGACAACCTCCCTCCCTCTGGTCGGGCACTGCAAGCCACACAGCCACTTGTGTCCCCTGTGTCCCTGGAGGCCGCAGCGCGTTTTGGGTTTTGGCACGGAAGGGCCCCTCTCGGTTTCCGTAGTCCATTTGCCCCCGGAGCCTGCCAGACCCCTGGCCCCAGGGGCGGGCCCTGCTGAGTCCCCGAGCACCTCCTGGGTGTCTGCCACCACCCTTGGGCCGGGATGAGGTGCCACCTTGTGCGTAGAAGCCCTGCACACAGGCAAGAAGCCCCCCAGGCCCGCGGGCGCGCCCGACCCTGGAGCCCCCTGGCTGGCTGCAGCCACAGGGAATGGGGGTTCTGAGTTGGCAGCCCCCATTCCCGAAGCATCCAAGGGCAGTTCCCCGAAGGGCTGACACCGGCTGCGCCTCAGCAGCCAGACAACCTCCCTCCCTCTGGTCGGGCACTGCAAGCCACACAGCCACTTGTGTCCCCTGTGTCCCTGGAGGCCGCAGCGCGTTTTGGGTTTTGGCGCGGACGGGCCCCTCTCGGCTTCCGTAGTCCATTTGCCCCCGGAGCCTGCCAGACCCCTGGCCCCAGGGGCGGGACCTGCTGAGTTCCCGAGCGCCTCCTGGGTTCCTGCCACCACCCTTGGGCCGGGATGAGGTGCCACCTTGTGCGTAGAAGCCCTGCATACAGGCAAGAAGCCCCCCAGGCCCGCGGGCGCGCCCGACCCTGGAGCCCCCTGGCTGGCTGCAGCCACAGGGAACGGGGGTTCTGAGTTGGCAGCCCCCATTCCCGAAGCATCCACGGGCAGTTCCCCGAAGGGCTGACACCGCTGCGCCTCAGCAGCCAGACAACCTCCCTCCCTCTGGTGGGGCACTGCAAGCCACACAGCCACTTGTGTCCCCTGTGTCCCTGGTTCCGCAGTGCGTTTTGGGTTTTGGCGCGGACGGGCCCCTCTCGGCTTCCGTAGTCCATTTGCCGCGGAGCCTGCCAGACCCCTGGCCCCAGGGGCGGGTCCTGCTGAGTCCCCGAGCGCCTCCTGGGTTCCTGCCACCACCCTTGGGCCGGGATGAGGTGCCACCTTGTGTGTAGAAGCCCTGCATACAGGCAAGAAGCCCCCCAGGCCCGCGGGCGCGCCCGAACCTGGAGCCCCCTGGCTGGCTGCAGCCACAGGGAACGGGGGTTCTGAGTTGGCAGCCCCCATTCCCGAAGCATCCACGGGCAGTTCCCCGAAGGGCTGACACCGGCTGCGCCTCAGCAGCCAGACAACCTCCCTCCCTCTGGTTGGGCACTGCAAGCCACACAGCCACTTGTGTCCCCTGTGTCCCTGGAGGCCGCAGCGCGTTTTGGATTTGGCGCGGACGGGCCCCTCTCGGCTTCGGTAGTCCATTTGCCCCGGAGCCTGCCAGACCCCTGGCCCCAGGGGCGGGCCCTGCTGAGTCCCCGAGCGCCTCCTGGGTTCCTGCCACCACCCTTTGGCCAGGATGAGGTGCCACCTTGTGCGTAGAAGCCCTGCACACAGGCAAGAAGCCCCCCAGGCCCGCGGGCGCGCCCGACCCTGGAGCCCCCTGGCTGGCTGCAGCCACAGGGAACGGGGGTTCTGAGTTGGCAGCCCCCATTCCCGAAGCATCCACGGGCAGTTCCCCGAAGGGCTGACACCGGCTGCGCCTCAGCAGCCAGACAACCTCCCTCCCTCTGGTCGGGCACTGCAAGCCACACAGCCACTTGTGTCCCCTGTGTCCCTCCCTGGAGGCCGCAGCGCGTTTTGGGTTTTGGCGCGGACGGGCCCCTCTCGGCTTCCGTAGTCCATTTGCCCCCGGAGCCTGCCAGACCCCTGGCCCCAGGGGCGGGCCCTGCTGAGTCCCCGAGCGCCTCCTGAGTTCCTGCCAGCACCCTTTGGCCGGGATGAGGTGCCACCTTGTGCATAGAAGCCCTGCACACAGGCAAGAAGCCCCCCAGGCCCGCGGGCGCGCCCGACCCTGGAGCCCCCTGGCTGGCTGCAGCCACAGGGAACGGGGGTTCTGAGTTGGCAGCCCCCATTCCCGAAGCATCCACGGGCAGTTCCCCGAAGGGCTGACACCGGCTGCGCCTCAGCAGCCAGACAACCTCCCTCCCTCTGGTCGGGCACTGCAAGCCACACAGCCACTTGTGTCCCCTGTGTCCCTGGAGGCCGCAGCGCGTTTTGGGTTTTGGCGCGGACGGGCCCCTCTCGGCTTCCGTAGTCCATTTGCCCCCGGAGCCTGCCAGACCCCTGGCCCCAGGGGCGGGCCCTGCTGAGTCCCCGAGCGCCTCCTGGGTTCTTGCCACCACCCTTGGGCCGGGATGAGGTGCCACCTTGTGCGTAGAAGCCCTGCACACAGGCAAGAAGCCCCCCAGGCCCGCGGGCGCGCCCGACCCTGGAGCCCCCTGGCTGGCTGCAGCCACAGGGAACGGGGGTTCTGAGTTGGCAGCCCCCATTCCCGAAGCATCCACGGGCAGTTCCCCGAAGGGCTGACACCGGCTGCGCCTCAGCAGCCAGACAACCTCCCTCCCTCTGGTCGGGCACTGCAAGCCACACAGCCACTTGTGTCCCCTGTGTCCCTGGAGGCCGCAGCGCGTTTTGGGTTTTGGCGCGGACGGGCCCCTCTCGGCATCCGTAGTCCATTTGCCACGGAGCCTGCCAGACCCCTGGCCCCAGGGTTGGGCCATGCTGAGTCCCCGAGCGCCTCCTGGGTTCCTGCCACCACCCTTGGGCCGGGATGAGGTGCCACCTTGTGCGTAGAAGCCCTGCACACAGGCAAGAAGCCCCCCAGCCCGCGGGTGCGCCCGACCCTGGAGCCCCCTGGCTGGCTGCAGCCACAGGGAACGGGGGTTCTGAGTTGGCAGCCCCCATTCCCGAAGCATCCACGGGCAGTTCCCCGAAGGGCTGACACCGGCTGCGCCTCAGCAGCCAGACAACCTCCCTCCCTCTGGTCGGGCACTGCAAGCCACACAGGAACTTGTGTCCCCTGTGTCCCTGGAGGCCGCAGCGCGTTTTGGGTTTTGGCGCGGACGGGCCCCTCTCGGCTTCCGTAGTCCATTTGCCGCGGAGCCTGCCAGACCCCTGGCCCCAGGGGCGGGCCCTGCTGAGTCCCCGAGCGCCTCCTGGGTTCCTGCCACCACCCTTGGGCCGGGATGAGGTGCCACCTTGTGCGTAGAAGCCCTGCACACAGGCAAGAAGCCCCCCAGGCCCGCGGGCGCGCCCGACCCTGGAGCCCCCTGGCTGGCTGCAGCCACAGGGAACGGGGGTTCTGAGTTGGCAGCCCCCATTCCCGAAGCATCCACAGGCAGTTCCCCGAAGGGCTGACACCGGCTGCGCCTCAGCAGCCAGACAACCTCCCTCCCTCTGGTCGGGCACTGCAAGCCACACAGCCACTTGTGTCCCCTGTGTCCCTGGAGGCCGCAGCGCGTTTTGGGTTTTGGCGCGGACGGGCCCCTCTCGGCTTCCGTAGTCCATTTGCCCCCGGAGCCTGCCAGACCCCTGGCCCCAGGGGCGGGCCCTGCTGAGTCCCCGAGCGCCTCCTGGGTTCCTGCCACCACCCTTGGGCCGGGATGAGGTGCCACCTTGTGCGTAGAAGCCCTGCACACAGGCAAGAAGCCCCCCAGGCCCGCGGGCGCGCCCGACCCTGGAGCCCCCTGGCTGGCTGCAGCCACAGGGAACGGGGGTTCTGAGTTGGCAGACCCATTCCCGAAGCATCCACGGGCACTTCCCCGAAGGGCTGACAACGGCTGCGCCTCAGCAGCCAGACAAACTCCCTCCCTCTGGTCGGGCACTGCAAGCCACACAGCCACTTGTGTCCCCTGTGACCCTCCCTGGAGGCCGCAGCGCGTTTTGGGTTTTGGCGCAGACGGGCCCCTCTCGGCTTCCGTAGTCCATTTACCCCCGGAGCCTGCCAGATCCCTGGCCCCAGGGGCGGGCCCTGCTGAGTTCCTGAGCGCCTCCTGGGTTCCTGCCACCACCCTTGGGCCGGGATGAGGTGCCACCTTGTGTGTAGAAGCCCTGCATACAGGCAAGAAGCCCCCCAGGCCCGCGGGCGCGCCCGACCCTGGAGCCCCCTGGCTGGCTGCAGCCACAGGGAACGGGGGTTCTGAGTTGGCAGCCCCCATTCCCGAAGCATCCACGGGCAGTTCCCCGAAGGGCTGACACCGGCTGCGCCTCAGCAGCCAGAACACCTCCCTCCCTCTGGTCGGGCACTGCAAGCCACACAGCCACTTGTGTCCCCTGTGTCCCTCCCTGGAGGCTGCAGCGCGTTTTGGGTTTTGGCGCGGACGGGCCCCTCTCGGCTTCCGTAGTCCATTTGCCCCCGGAGCCTGCCAGACCCCTGGCCCCAGGGGCGGGCCCTGCTGAGTCCCCGAAGGCCTCCTGAGTTCCTGCCACCACCCTTGGGCCGGGATGAGGTGCCACCTTGTGCGTAGAAGCCCTGCACACAGGCAAGATGCCCCCCAGGCCCGCGGGCGCGCCCAACCCTGGAGCCCCCTGGCTGGCTGCAGCCACAGGGAACGGGGGTTCTGAGTAGGCAGCCCCCATTCCCGAAGCATCCACGGGCAGTTCCCCGAAGGGCTGACACCGGCTGCGCCTCAGCAGCCAGACAACCTCCCTCCCTCTGGTCCGGCACTGCAAGCCACACAGCCACTTGTGTCCCCTGTGTCCCTGGAGGCCGCAGCGCGTTTTGGGTTTTGGCGAGGACGGGCCCCTCTCGGCTTCCGTAGTCCATTTGCCCCCGGAGCCTGCCAGACCCCTGGCCCCAGGGGCGGGCCCTGCTAAGTCCCCGAGCGCCTCCTGGGTTCTTGACACCAGCATTGGGCCGGGATGAGGTGCCACCTTGTGCGTAGAAGCCCTGCACACAGGCAAGAAGCCCCCCAGGCCCGCGGGCGCGCCCGACCCTGGAGCCCCCTGGCTGGCTGCAGCCACAGGGAACGGGGGTTCTGAGTTGGCAGCCCCCATTCCCGAAGCATCCACGGGCACTTCCCCGAAGGGCTGACACCGGCTGCGCCTCAGCAGCCAGACAACCTCCCTCCCTCTGGTCGGGCACTGCAAGCCACACAGCCACTTGTGTCCCCTGTGTCCCTGGAGGCCGCAGCGCGTTTTGGGTTTTGGCGCGGACGGGCCCCTCTCGGCTTCCGTAGTCCATTTGCCGCGGAGCCTGCCAGACCCCTGGCCCCAGGGGCGGGCCCTGCTGAGTCCCCGAGCGCCTCCTGGGTTCCTGCCACCACCCTTGGGCCGGGATGAGGTGCCACCTTGTGCGTAGAAGCCCTGCACACAGGCAAGAAGCCCCCCAGGCCCGCGGGCGCGCCCGACCCTGGAGCCCCCTGGCTGGCTGCAGCCACAGGGAACGGGGGTTCTGAGTTGGCAGACCCATTCCCGAAGCATCCACGGGCACTTCCCCGAAGGGCTGACAACGGCTGCGCCTCAGCAGCCAGACAAACTCCCTCCCTCTGGTCGGGCACTGCAAGCCACACAGCCACTTGTGTCCCCTGTGACCCTCCCTGGAGGCCGCAGCGCGTTTTGGGTTTTGGCGCAGACGGGCCCCTCTCGGCTTCCGTAGTCCATTTACCCTCGGAGCCTGCCAGATCCCTGGCCCCAGGGGCGGGCCCTGCTGAGTTCCTGAGCGCCTCCTGGGTTCCTGCCACCACCCTTGGGCCGGGATGAGGTGCCACCTTGTGTGTAGAAGCCCTGCATACAGGCAAGAAGCCCCCCAGGCCCGCGGGCGCGCCCGACCCTGGAGCCCCCTGGCTGGCTGCAGCCACAGGGAACGGGGGTTCTGAGTTGGCAGCCCCCATTCCCGAAGCATCCACGGGCAGTTCCCCGAAGGGCTGACACCGGCTGCGCCTCAGCAGCCAGAACACCTCCCTCCCTCTGGTCGGGCACTGCAAGCCACACAGCCACTTGTGTCCCCTGTGTCCCTCCCTGGAGGCTGCAGCGCGTTTTGGGTTTTGGCGCGGACGGGCCCCTCTCGGCTTCCGTAGTCCATTTGCCCCCGGAGCCTGCCAGACCCCTGGCCCCAGGGGCGGGCCCTGCTGAGTCCCCGAAGGCCTCCTGAGTTCCTGCCACCACCCTTGGGCCGGGATGAGGTGCCACCTTGTGCGTAGAAGCCCTGCACACAGGCAAGATGCCCCCCAGGCCCGCGGGCGCGCCCAACCCTGGAGCCCCCTGGCTGGCTGCAGCCACAGGGAACGGGGGTTCTGAGTTGGCAGCCCCCATTCCCGAAGCATCCACGGGCAGTTCCCCGAAGGGCTGACACCGGCTGCGCCTCAGCAGCCAGACAACCTCCCTCCCTCTGGTCGGGCACTGCAAGCCACACAGCCACTTGTGTCCCCTGTGTCCCTGGAGGCCGCAGCGCGTTTTGGGTTTTGGCGAGGACGGGCCCCTCTCGGCTTCCGTAGTCCATTTGCCCCCGGAGCCTGCCAGACCCCTGGCCCCAGGGGCGGGCCCTGCTAAGTCCCCGAGCGCCTCCTGGGTTCTTGACACCAGCATTGGGCCGGGATGAGGTGCCACCTTGTGCGTAGAAGCCCTGCACACAGGCAAGAAGCCCCCCAGGCCCGCGGGCGCGCCCGACCCTGGAGCCCCCTGGCTGGCTGCAGCCACAGGGAACGGGGGTTCTGAGTTGGCAGCCCCCATTCCCGAAGCATCCACGGGCACTTCCCCGAAGGGCTGACACCGGCTGCGCCTCAGCAGCCAGACAACCTCCCTCCCTCTGGTCGGGCACTGCAAGCCACACAGCCACTTGTGTCCCCTGTGTCCCTGGAGGCCGCAGCGCGTTTTGGGTTTTGGCGCGGACGGGCCCCTCTCGGCTTCCGTAGTCCATTTGCCGCGGAGCCTGCCAGACCCCTGGCCCCAGGGGCGGGCCCTGCTGAGTCCCCGAGCGCCTCCTGGGTTCCTGCCACCACCCTTGGGCCGGGATGAGGTGCCACCTTGTGCGTAGAAGCCCTGCACACAGGCAAGAAGCCCCCCAGGCCCGCGGGCGCGCCCGACCCTGGAGCCCCCTGGCTGGCTGCAGCCACAGGGAACGGGGGTTCTGAGTTGGCAGCCCCCATTCCCGAAGCATCCACGGGCAGTTCCCCGAAGGGCTGACACCGGCTGCGCCTCAGCAGCCAGAACACCTCCCTCCCTCTGGTCGGGCACTGCAAGCCACACAGCCACTTGTGTCCCCTGTGTCCCTCCCTGGAGGCTGCAGCGCGTTTTGGGTTTTGGCGCGGACGGGCCCCTCTCGGCTTCCGTAGTCCATTTGCCCCCGGAGCCTGCCAGACCCCTGGCCCCAGGGGCGGGCCCTGCTGAGTCCCCGAAGGCCTCCTGAGTTCCTGCCACCACCCTTGGGCCGGGATGAGGTGCCACCTTGTGCGTAGAAGCCCTGCACACAGGCAAGATGCCCCCCAGGCCCGCGGGCGCGCCCAACCCTGGAGCCCCCTGGCTGGCTGCAGCCACAGGGAACGGGGGTTCTGAGTTGGCAGCCCCCATTCCCGAAGCATCCACGGGCAGTTCCCCGAAGGGCTGACACCGGCTGCGCCTCAGCAGCCAGACAACCTCCCTCCCTCTGGTCGGGCACTGCAAGCCACACAGCCACTTGTGTCCCCTGTGTCCCTGGAGGCCGCAGCGCGTTTTGGGTTTTGGCGAGGACGGGCCCCTCTCGGCTTCCGTAGTCCATTTGCCCCCGGAGCCTGCCAGACCCCTGGCCCCAGGGGCGGGCCCTGCTAAGTCCCCGAGCGCCTCCTGGGTTCTTGACACCAGCATTGGGCCGGGATGAGGTGCCACCTTGTGCGTAGAAGCCCTGCACACAGGCAAGAAGCCCCCCAGGCCCGCGGGCGCGCCCGACCCTGGAGCCCCCTGGCTGGCTGCAGCCACAGGGAACGGGGGTTCTGAGTTGGCAGCCCCCATTCCCGAAGCATCCACGGGCAGTTCCCCGAAGGGCTGACACCGGCTGCGCCTCAGCAGCCAGACAACCTCCCTCCCTCTGGTCGGGCACTGCAAGCCACACAGCCACTTGTGTCCCCTGTGTCCCTGGAGGCCGCAGCGCGTTTTGGGTTTTGGCGCGGACGGGCCCCTCTCGGCTTCCGTAGTCCATTTGCCGCGGAGCCTGCCAGACCCCTGGCCCCAGGGGCGGGCCCTGCTGAGTCCCCGAGCGCCTCCTGGGTTCCTGCCACCACCCTTGGGCCGGGATGAGGTGCCACCTTGTGCGTAGAAGCCCTGCACACAGGCAAGAAGCCCCCCAGGCCCGCGGGCGCGCCCGACCCTGGAGCCCCCTGGCTGGCTGCAGCCACAGGGAACGGGGGTTCTGAGTTGGCAGCCCCCATTCCCGAAGCATCCACGGGCAGTTCCCCGAAGGGCTGACACCGGCTGCGCCTCAGCAGCCAGACAACCTCCCTCCCTCTGGTCGGGCACTGCAAGCCACACAGCCACTTGTGTCCCCTGTGTCCCTGGAGGCCGCAGCGCGTTTTGGGTTTTGGCGCGGACGGGCCCCTCTCGGCTTCCGTAGTCCATTTGCCGCGGAGCCTGCCAGACCCCTGGCCCCAGGGGCGGGCCCTGCTGAGTCCCCGAGTGCCTCCTGGGTTCCTGCCACCACCCTTGGGCCGGGATGAGGTGCCACCTTGTGCGTAGAAGCCCTGCACACAGGCAAGAAGCCCCCCAGGCCCGCGGGCGCGCCCGACCCTGGAGCCCCCTGGCTGGCTGCAGCCACAGGGAACGGGGGTTCTGAGTTGGCAGCCCCCATTCCCGAAGCATCCACGGGCAGTTCCCCGAAGGGCTGACACCGGCTGCGCCTCAGCAGCCAGACAACCTCCCTCCCTCTGGTCGGGCACTGCAAGCCACACAGCCACTTGTGTCCCCTGTGTCCCTCCCTGGAGGCCGCAGCGCGTTTTGGATTTTGGCGCGGACGGGCCCCTCTCGGCTTCCGTAGTCCATTTGCCGCGGAGCCTGCCAGACCCCTGGCCCCAGGGGCGGGCCCTGCTGAGTCCCCGAGCGCCTCCTGGGTTCCTGCCACCACCCTTGGGCCGGGATGAGGTGCCACCTTGTGCGTAGAAGCCCTGCACACAGGCAAGAAGCCCCCCAGGCCCGCGGGCGCACCCGACCCTGGAGCCCCCTGGCTGGCTGCAGCCACAGGGAACGGGGGTTCTGAGTTGGCAGCCCCCATTCCCGAAGCATCCACGGGCAGTTCCCCGAAGGGCTGACACCGGCTGCGCCTCAGCAGCCAGACAACCTCCCTCCCTCTGGTCGGGCACTGCAAGCCACACAGCCACTTGTGTCCCCTGTGTCCCTCCCTGGAGGCCGCAGCGCGTTTTGGGTTTTGGCGCGGACGGGCCCCTCTCGGCTTCCGTAGTCCATTTGCCCCCGGAGCCTGCCAGACCCCTGGCCCCAGGGGCGGGCCCTGCTGAGTCCCCGAGCGCCTCCTGAGTTCCTGCCAGCACCCTTTGGCCGGGATGAGGTGCCACCTTGTGCATAGAAGCCCTGCACACAGGCAAGAAGCCCCCCAGGCCCCGCGGGCGCAGCCCAGACCCTGGAGCCCCCTGGCTGGCTGCAGCCACAGGGAACGGGGGGTTCTGAGTTGGCAGCCCCCATTCCCGAAGCATCCACGGGCAGTTCCCCGAAGGGCTGACACCGGCTGCGCCTCAGCAGCCAGACAACCTCCCTCCCTCTGGTCGGGCACTGCAAGCCACACAGCCACTTGTGTCCCCTGTGTCCCTGGAGGCCGCAGCGCGTTTTGGGTTTTGGCGCGGACGGGCCCCTCTCGGCTTCCGTAGTCCATTTGCCCCCGGAGCCTGCCAGACCCCTGGCCCCAGGGGCGGGCCGTGCTGAGTCCCCGAGCGCCTCCTGGGTTCCTGCCACCACCCTTGGGCCGGGATGAGGTGCCACCTTGTGCGTAGAAGCCCTGCACACAGGCAAGAAGCCCCCAGGCCCGCGGGCGCGCCCGACCCTGGAGCCCCCTGGCTGGCTGCAGCCACAGGGAACGGGGGTTCTGAGTTGGCAGCCCCCATTCCCGAAGCATCCACGGGCACTTCCCCGAAGGGCTGACACCGGCTGCGCCTCAGCAGCCAGACAAACTCCCTCCCTCTGGTCGGGCACTGCAAGCCACACAGCCACTTGTGTCCCCTGTGTCCCTCCCTGGAGGCCGCAGCGCGTTTTGGGTTTTGGCGCAGACGGGCCCCTCTCGGCTTCCGTAGTCCATTTACCCCCGGAGCCTGCCAGATCCCTGGCCCCAGGGGCGGGCCCTGCTGAGTTCCCGAGCGCCTCCTGGGTTCCTGCCACCACCCTTGGGCCGGGATGAGGTGCCACCTTGTGTGTAGAAGCCCTGCATACAGGCAAGAAGCCCCCCAGGCCCGCGGGCGCGCCCGACCCTGGAGCCCCCTGGCTGGCTGCAGCCACAGGGAATGGGGGTTCTGAGTTGGCAGCCCCCATTCCCGAAGCATCCACGGGCAGTTCCCCGAAGGGCTGACACCGGCTGCGCCTCAGCAGCCAGAACACCTCCCTCCCTCTGGTCGGGCACTGCAAGCCACACAGCCACTTGTGTCCCCTGTGTCCCTCCCTGGAGGCCGCAGCGCGTTTTGGGTTTTGGCGCGGACGGGCCCCTCTCGGCTTCCGTAGTCCATTTGCCCCCGGAGCCTGCCAGACCCCTGGCCCCAGGGGCGGGCCCTGCTGAGTCCCCGAAGGCCTCCTGAGTTCCTGCCTCCACCCTTGGGCCGGGATGAGGTGCCACCTTGTGCGTAGAAGCCCTGCACACAGGCAAGATGCCCCCCAGGCCCGCGGGGCGCGCCCAAACCTGGAGCCCCCTGGCTGGCTGCAGCCACAGGGAACGGGGGTTCTGAGTAGGCAGCACCCATTCCCGAAGCATCCACGGGCAGTTCCCCGAAGGGCTGACACCGGCTGCGCCTCAGCAGCCAGACAACCTCCCTCCCTCTGGTCGGGCACTGCAAGCCACACAGCCACTTGTGTCCCCTGTGTCCCTGGAGGCCGCAGCGCGTTTTGGGTTTTGGCGCGGACGGGCCCCCTCTCGGCTTCCGTAGTCCATTTGCCCCCGGAGCCTGCCAGACCCCTGGCCCCAGGGGCGGGCCCTGCTGAGTCCCCGAGCGCCTCCTGGGTTCTTGCCACCACCCTTGGGCCGGGATGAGGTGCCACCTTGTGCGTAGAAGCCCTGCACACAGGCAAGAAGCCCCCCAGGCCCGCTGGGCGCGCCCGACCCTGGAGCCCCCTGGCTGGCTGCAGCCACAGGGAACGGGGGTTCTGAGTTGGCAGCCCCCATTCCCGAAGCATCCACGGGCAGTTCCCCGAAGGGCTGACACCGGCTGCGCCTCAGCAGCCAGACAACCTCCCTCCCTCTGGTCGGGCACTGCAAGCCACACAGCCACTTGTGTCCCCTGTGTCCCTGGAGGCCGCAGCGCGTTTTGGGTTTTGGCGCGGACGGGCCCCTCTCGGCTTCCGTAGTCCATTTGCCGCGGAGCCTGCCAGACCCCTGGCCCCAGGGGCGGGCCCTGCTGAGTCCCCGAGCGCCTCCTGGGTTCCTGCCACCACCCTTGGGCCGGGATGAGGTGCCACCTTGTGCGTAGAAGCCCTGCACACAGGCAAGAAGCCCCCCAGGCCCGCGGGCGCGCCCGACCCTGGAGCCCCCTGGCTGGCTGCAGCCACAGGGAACGGGGGTTCTGAGTTGGCAGCCCCCATTCCCGAAGCATCCACGGGCAGTTCCCCGAAGGGCTGACACCGGCTGCGCCTCAGCAGCCAGACAACCTCCCTCCCTCTGGTCGGGCACTGCAAGCCACACAGCCACTTGTGTCCCCTGTGTCCCTGGAGGCCGCAGCGCGTTTTGGGTTTTGGCGCGGACGGGCCCCTCTCGGCTTCCGTAGTCCATTTGCCGCGGAGCCTGCCAGACCCCTGGCCCCAGGGGCGGGCCCTGCTGAGTCCCCGAGTGCCTCCTGGGTTCCTGCCACCACCCTTGGGCCGGGATGAGGTGCCACCTTGTGCGTAGAAGCCCTGCACACAGGCAAGAAGCCCCCCAGGCCCGCGGGCGCGCCCGACCCTGGAGCCCCCTGGCTGGCTGCAGCCACAGGGAACGGGGGTTCTGAGTTGGCAGCCCCCATTCCCGAAGCATCCACGGGCAGTTCCCCGAAGGGCTGACACCGGCTGCGCCTCAGCAGCCAGACAACCTCCCTCCCTCTGGTCGGGCACTGCAAGCCACACAGCCACTTGGTGTCCCCTGTGTCCCTCCCTGGAGGCCGCAGCGCGTTTTGGATTTTGGCGCGGACGGGCCCCTCTCGGCTTCCGTAGTCCATTTGCCGCGGAGCCTGCCAGACCCCTGGCCCCAGGGGCGGGCCCTGCTGAGTCCCCGAGCGCCTCCTGGGTTCCTGCCACCACCCTTGGGCCGGGATGAGGTGCCACCTTGTGCGTAGAAGCCCTGCACACAGGCAAGAAGCCCCCCAGGCCCGCGGGCGCACCCGACCCTGGAGCCCCCTGGCTGGCTGCAGCCACAGGGAACGGGGGTTCTGAGTTGGCAGCCCCCATTCCCGAAGCATCCACGGGCAGTTCCCCGAAGGGCTGACACCGGCTGCGCCTCAGCAGCCAGACAACCTCCCTCCCTCTGGTCGGGCACTGCAAGCCACACAGCCACTTGTGTCCCCTGTGTCCCTCCCTGGAGGCCGCAGCGCGTTTTGGGTTTTGGCGCGGACGGGCCCCTCTCGGCTTCCGTAGTCCATTTGCCCCCGGAGCCTGCCAGACCCCTGGCCCCAGGGGCGGGCCCTGCTGAGTCCCCGAGCGCCTCCTGAGTTCCTGCCAGCACCCTTTGGCCGGGATGAGGTGCCACCTTGTGCATAGAAGCCCTGCACACAGGCAAGAAGCCCCCCAGGCCCGCGGGCGCGCCCGACCCTGGAGCCCCCTGGCTGGCTGCAGCCACAGGGAACGGGGGTTCTGAGTTGGCAGCCCCCATTCCCGAAGCATCCACGGGCAGTTCCCCGAAGGGCTGACACCGGCTGCGCCTCAGCAGCCAGACAACCTCCCTCCCTCTGGTCGGGCACTGCAAGCCACACAGCCACTTGTGTCCCCTGTGTCCCTGGAGGCCGCAGCGCGTTTTGGGTTTTGGCGCGGACGGGCCCCTCTCGGCTTCCGTAGTCCATTTGCCCCCGGAGCCTGCCAGACCCCTGGCCCCAGGGGCGGGCCGTGCTGAGTCCCCGAGCGCCTCCTGGGTTCCTGCCACCACCCTTGGGCCGGGATGAGGTGCCACCTTGTGCGTAGAAGCCCTGCACACAGGCAAGAAGCCCCCCAGGCCCGCGGGCGCGCCCGACCCTGGAGCCCCCTGGCTGGCTGCAGCCACAGGGAACGGGGGTTCTGAGTTGGCAGCCCCCATTCCCGAAGCATCCACGGGCACTTCCCCGAAGGGCTGACACCGGCTGCGCCTCAGCAGCCAGACAAACTCCCTCCCTCTGGTCGGGCACTGCAAGCCACACAGCCACTTGTGTCCCCTGTGTCCCTCCCTGGAGGCCGCAGCGCGTTTTGGGTTTTGGCGCAGACGGGCCCCTCTCGGCTTCCGTAGTCCATTTACCCCCGGAGCCTGCCAGATCCCTGGCCCCAGGGGCGGGCCCTGCTGAGTTCCCGAGCGCCTCCTGGGTTCCTGCCACCACCCTTGGGCCGGGATGAGGTGCCACCTTGTGTGTAGAAGCCCTGCATACAGGCAAGAAGCCCCCCAGGCCCGCGGGCGCGCCCGACCCTGGAGCCCCCTGGCTGGCTGCAGCCACAGGGAATGGGGGTTCTGAGTTGGCAGCCCCCATTCCCGAAGCATCCACGGGCAGTTCCCCGAAGGGCTGACACCGGCTGCGCCTCAGCAGCCAGAACACCTCCCTCCCTCTGGTCGGGCACTGCAAGCCACACAGCCACTTGTGTCCCCTGTGTCCCTCCCTGGAGGCCGCAGCGCGTTTTGGGTTTTGGCGCGGACGGGCCCCTCTCGGCTTCCGTAGTCCATTTGCCCCCGGAGCCTGCCAGACCCCTGGCCCCAGGGGCGGGCCCTGCTGAGTCCCCGAAGGCCTCCTGAGTTCCTGCCTCCACCCTTGGGCCGGGATGAGGTGCCACCTTGTGCGTAGAAGCCCTGCACACAGGCAAGATGCCCCCCAGGCCCGCGGGCGCGCCCAAACCTGGAGCCCCCTGGCTGGCTGCAGCCACAGGGAACGGGGGTTCTGAGTAGGCAGCACCCATTCCCGAAGCATCCACGGGCAGTTCCCCGAAGGGCTGACACCGGCTGCGCCTCAGCAGCCAGACAACCTCCCTCCCTCTGGTCGGGCACTGCAAGCCACACAGCCACTTGTGTCCCCTGTGTCCCTGGAGGCCGCAGCGCGTTTTGGGTTTTGGCGCGGACGGGCCCCTCTCGGCTTCCGTAGTCCATTTGCCCCCGGAGCCTGCCAGACCCCTGGCCCCAGGGGGCGGGCCCTGCTGAGTCCCCGAGCGCCTCCTGGGTTCTTGCCACCACCCTTGGGCCGGGATGAGGTGCCACCTTGTGCGTAGAAGCCCTGCACACAGGCAAGAAGCCCCCCAGGCCCGCGGGCGCGCCCGACCCTGGAGCCCCCTGGCTGGCTGCAGCCACAGGGAACGGGGGTTCTGAGTTGGCAGCCCCCATTCCCGAAGCATCCACGGGCAGTTCCCCGAAGGGCTGACACCGGCTGCGCCTCAGCAGCCAGACAACCTCCCTCCCTCTGGTCGGGCACTGCAAGCCACACAGCCACTTGTGTCCCCTGTGTCCCTGGAGGCCGCAGCGCGTTTTGGGTTTTGGCGCGGACGGGCCCCTCTCGGCTTCCGTAGTCCATTTGCCGCGGAGCCTGCCAGACCCCTGGCCCCAGGGGCGGGCCCTGCTGAGTCCCCGAGCGCCTCCTGGGTTCCTGCCACCACCCTTGGGCCGGGATGAGGTGCCACCTTGTGCGTAGAAGCCCTGCACACAGGCAAGAAGCCCCCCAGGCCCGCGGGCGCGCCCGACCCTGGAGCCCCCCTGGCTGGCTGCAGCCACAGGGAACGGGGGTTCTGAGTTGGCAGCCCCCATTCCCGAAGCATCCACGGGCAGTTCCCCGAAGGGCTGACACCGGCTGCGCCTCAGCAGCCAGACAACCTCCCTCCCTCTGGTGGGGCACTGCAAGCCACACAGCCACTTGTGTCCCCTGTGTCCCTGGTTCCGCAGTGCGTTTTGGGTTTTGGCGCGGACGGGCCCCTCTCGGCTTCCGTAGTCCATTTGCCGCGGAGCCTGCCAGACCCCTGGCCCCAGGGGCGGGTCCTGCTGAGTCCCCGAGCGCCTCCTGGGTTCCTGCCACCACCCTTGGGCCGGGATGAGGTGCCACCTTGTGTGTAGAAGCCCTGCATACAGGCAAGAAGCCCCCCAGGCCCGCGGGCGCGCCCGAACCTGGAGCCCCCTGGCTGGCTGCAGCCACAGGGAACGGGGGTTCTGAGTTGGCAGCCCCCATTCCCGAAGCATCCACGGGCAGTTCCCCGAAGGGCTGACACCGGCTGCGCCTCAGCAGCCAGACAACCTCCCTCCCTCTGGTTGGGCACTGCAAGCCACACAGCCACTTGTGTCCCCTGTGTCCCTGGAGGCCGCAGCGCGTTTTGGATTTGGCGCGGACGGGCCCCTCTCGGCTTCGTAGTCCATTTGCCCCGGAGCCTGCCAGACCCCTGGCCCCAGGGGCGGGCCCTGCTGAGTCCCCGAGCGCCTCCTGGGTTCCTGCCACCACCCTTTGGCCGGGATGAGGTGCCACCTTGTGCGTAGAAGCCCTGCACACAGGCAAGAAGCCCCCCAGGCCCGCGGGCGCGCCCGACCCTGGAGCCCCCTGGCTGGCTGCAGCCACAGGGAACGGGGGTTCTGAGTTGGCAGCCCCCATTCCCGAAGCATCCACGGGCAGTTCCCCGAAGGGCTGACACCGGCTGCGCCTCAGCAGCCAGACAACCTCCCTCCCTCTGGTCGGGCACTGCAAGCCACACAGCCACTTGTGTCCCCTGTGTCCCTCCCTGGAGGCCGCAGCGCGTTTTGGGTTTTGGCGCGGACGGGCCCCTCTCGGCTTCCGTAGTCCATTTGCCCCCGGAGCCTGCCAGACCCCTGGCCCCAGGGGCGGGCCCTGCTGAGTCCCCGAGCGCCTCCTGAGTTCCTGCCAGCACCCTTTGGCCGGGATGAGGTGCCACCTTGTGCATAGAAGCCCTGCACACAGGCAAGAAGCCCCCCAGGCCCGCGGGCGCGCCCGACCCTGGAGCCCCCTGGCTGGCTGCAGCCACAGGGAACGGGGGTTCTGAGTTGGCAGCCCCCATTCCCGAAGCATCCACGGGCAGTTCCCCGAAGGGCTGACACCGGCTGCGCCTCAGCAGCCAGACAACCTCCCTCCCTCTGGTCGGGCACTGCAAGCCACACAGCCACTTGTGTCCCCTGTGTCCCTGGAGGCCGCAGCGCGTTTTGGGTTTTGGCGCGGACGGGCCCCTCTCGGCTTCCGTAGTCCATTTGCCCCCGGAGCCTGCCAGACCCCTGGCCCCAGGGGCGGGCCCTGCTGAGTCCCCGAGCGCCTCCTGGGTTCTTGCCACCACCCTTGGGCCGGGATGAGGTGCCACCTTGTGCGTAGAAGCCCTGCACACAGGCAAGAAGCCCCCCAGGCCCGCGGGCGCGCCCGACCCTGGAGCCCCCTGGCTGGCTGCAGCCACAGGGAACGGGGGTTCTGAGTTGGCAGCCCCCATTCCCGAAGCATCCACGGGCAGTTCCCCGAAGGGCTGACACCGGCTGCGCCTCAGCAGCCAGACAACCTCCCTCCCTCTGGTCGGGCACTGCAAGCCACACAGCCACTTGTGTCCCCTGTGTCCCTGGAGGCCGCAGCGCGTTTTGGGTTTTGGCGCGGACGGGCCCCTCTCGGCATCCGTAGTCCATTTGCCACGGAGCCTGCCAGACCCCTGGCCCCAGGGTTGGGCCATGCTGAGTCCCCGAGCGCCTCCTGGGTTCCTGCCACCACCCTTGGGCCGGGATGAGGTGCCACCTTGTGCGTAGAAGCCCTGCACACAGGCAAGAAGCCCCCCAGCCCGCGGGTGCGCCCGACCCTGGAGCCCCCTGGCTGGCTGCAGCCACAGGGAACGGGGGTTCTGAGTTGGCAGCCCCCATTCCCGAAGCATCCACGGGCAGTTCCCCGAAGGGCTGACACCGGCTGCGCCTCAGCAGCCAGACAACCTCCCTCCCTCTGGTCGGGCACTGCAAGCCACACAGGAACTTGTGTCCCCTGTGTCCCTGGAGGCCGCAGCGCGTTTTGGGTTTTGGCGCGGACGGGCCCCTCTCGGCTTCCGTAGTCCATTTGCCGCGGAGCCTGCCAGACCCCTGGCCCCAGGGGCGGGCCCTGCTGAGTCCCCGAGCGCCTCCTGGGTTCCTGCCACCACCCTTGGGCCGGGATGAGGTGCCACCTTTGTGCGTAGAAGCCCTGCACACAGGCAAGAAGCCCCCCAGGCCCGCGGGCGCGCCCGACCCTGGAGCCCCCTGGCTGGCTGCAGCCACAGGGAACGGGGGTTCTGAGTTGGCAGCCCCCATTCCCGAAGCATCCACAGGCAGTTCCCCGAAGGGCTGACACCGGCTGCGCCTCAGCAGCCAGACAACCTCCCTCCCTCTGGTCGGGCACTGCAAGCCACACAGCCACTTGTGTCCCCTGTGTCCCTGGAGGCCGCAGCGCGTTTTGGGTTTTGGCGCGGACGGGCCCCTCTCGGCTTCCGTAGTCCATTTGCCCCCGGAGCCTGCCAGACCCCTGGCCCCAGGGGGCGGGCCCTGCTGAGTCCCCGAGCGCCTCCTGGGTTCCTGCCACCACCCTTGGGCCGGGATGAGGTGCCACCTTGTGCGTAGAAGCCCTGCACACAGGCAAGAAGCCCCCCAGGCCCGCGGGCGCGCCCGACCCTGGAGCCCCCTGGCTGGCTGCAGCCACAGGGAACGGGGGGTTCTGAGTTGGCAGACCCATTCCCGAAGCATCCACGGGCACTTCCCCGAAGGGCTGACAACGGCTGCGCCTCAGCAGCCAGACAAACTCCCTCCCTCTGGTCGGGCACTGCCAAGGCCACACAGCCACTTGTGTCCCCTGTGACCCTCCCTGGAGGCCGCAGCGCGTTTTGGGTTTTGGCGCAGACGGGCCCCCTCTCGGCTTCCGTAGTCCATTTACCCCCGGAGCCTGCCAGATCCCTGGCCCCAGGGGCGGGCCCTGCTGAGTTCCTGAGCGCCTCCTGGGTTCCTGCCACCACCCTTGGGGCCGGGATGAGGTGCCACCTTGTGTGTAGAAGCCCTGCATACAGGCAAGAAGCCCCCCAGGCCCCGCGGGCGCGCCCGACCCTGGAGCCCCCTGGCTGGCTGCAGCCACAGGGAACGGGGGTTCTGAGTTGGCAGCCCCCATTCCCGAAGCATCCACGGGCAGTTCCCGAAGGGCTGACACCGGCTGCGCCTCAGCAGCCAGAACACCTCCCTCCCTCTGGTCGGGCACTGCAAGCCACACAGCCACTTGTGTCCCCCTGTGTCCCTCCCTGGAGGCTGCAGCGCGTTTTGGGTTTTGGCGCGGACGGGCCCCTCTCGGCTTCCGTAGTCCATTTGCCCCCGGAGCCTGCCAGACCCCTGGCCCCAGGGGCGGGCCCTGCTGAGTCCCCGAAGGCCTCCTGAGTTCCTGCCACCACCCTTGGGCCGGGATGAGGTGCCACCTTGTGCGTAGAAGCCCTGCACACAGGCAAGATGCCCCCCAGGCCCGCGGGGCGCGCCCAACCCTGGAGCCCCCTGGCTGGCTGCAGCCACAGGGAACGGGGGTTCTGAGTAGGCAGCCCCCATTCCCGAAGCATCCACGGGCAGTTCCCCGAAGGGCTGACACCGGCTGCGCCTCAGCAGCCAGACAACCTCCCTCCCTCTGGTCCGGCACTGCAAGCCACACAGCCACTTGTGTCCCCTGTGTCCCTGGAGGCCGCAGCGCGTTTTGGGTTTTGGCGAGGACGGGCCCCTCTCGGCTTCCGTAGTCCATTTGCCCCCGGAGCCTGCCAGACCCCTGGCCCCAGGGGCGGGCCCTGCTAAGTCCCCGAGCGCCTCCTGGGTTCTTGACACCAGCATTGGGCCGGGATGAGGTGCCACCTTGTGCGTAGAAGCCCTGCACACAGGCAAGAAGCCCCCCAGGCCCGCGGGCGCGCCCGACCCTGGAGCCCCCTGGCTGGCTGCAGCCACAGGGAACGGGGGTTCTGAGTTGGCAGCCCCCATTCCCGAAGCATCCACGGGCAGTTCCCCGAAGGGCTGACACCGGCTGCGCCTCAGCAGCCAGACAACCTCCCTCCCTCTGGTCGGGCACTGCAAGCCACACAGCACTTGTGTCCCCTGTGTCCCTGGAGGCCGCAGCGCGTTTTGGGTTTTGGCGCGGACGGGCCCCTCTCGGCTTCCGTAGTCCATTTGCCGCGGAGCCTGCCAGACCCCTGGCCCCAGGGGCGGGCCCTGCTGAGTCCCCGAGCGCCTCCTGGGTTCCTGCCACCACCCTTGGGCCGGGATGAGGTGCCCACCTTGTGCGTAGAAGCCCTGCACACAGGCAAGAAGCCCCCCAGGCCCGCGGGCGCGCCCGACCCTGGAGCCCCCTGGCTGGCTGCAGCCACAGGGAACGGGGGTTCTGAGTTGGCAGACCCATTCCCGAAGCATCCACGGGCACTTCCCCGAAGGGCTGACAACGGCTGCGCCTCAGCAGCCAGACAAACTCCCTCCCTCTGGTCGGGCACTGCAAGCCACACAGCCACTTGTGTCCCCTGTGACCCTCCCTGGAGGCCGCAGCGCGTTTTGGGTTTTGGCGCAGACGGGCCCCTCTCGGCTTCCGTAGTCCATTTACCCCCGGAGCCTGCCAGATCCCTGGCCCCAGGGGCGGGCCCTGCTGAGTTCCTGAGCGCCTCCTGGGTTCCTGCCACCACCCTTGGGCCGGGATGAGGTGCCACCTTGTGTGTAGAAGCCCTGCATACAGGCAAGAAGCCCCCCAGGCCCGCGGGCGCGCCCGACCCTGGAGCCCCCTGGCTGGCTGCAGCCACAGGGAACGGGGGTTCTGAGTTGGCAGCCCCCATTCCCGAAGCATCCACGGGCAGTTCCCCGAAGGGCTGACACCGGCTGCGCCTCAGCAGCCAGAACACCTCCCTCCCTCTGGTCGGGCACTGCAAGCCACACAGCCACTTGTGTCCCCTGTGTCCCTCCCTGGAGGCTGCAGCGCGTTTTGGGTTTTGGCGCGGACGGGCCCCTCTCGGCTTCCGTAGTCCATTTGCCCCCGGAGCCTGCCAGACCCCTGGCCCCAGGGGCGGGCCCTGCTGAGTCCCCGAAGGCCTCCTGAGTTCCTGCCACCACCCTTGGGCCGGGATGAGGTGCCACCTTGTGCGTAGAAGCCCTGCACACAGGCAAGATGCCCCCCAGGCCGCGGGCGCGCCCAACCCTGGAGCCCCCTGGCTGGCTGCAGCCACAGGGAACGGGGGTTCTGAGTTGGCAGCCCCCATTCCCGAAGCATCCACGGGCAGTTCCCCGAAGGGCTGACACCGGCTGCGCCTCAGCAGCCAGACAACCTCCCTCCCTCTGGTCGGGCACTGCAAGCCACACAGCCACTTGTGTCCCCTGTGTCCCTGGAGGCCGCAGCGCGTTTTGGGTTTTGGCGAGGACGGGCCCCTCTCGGCTTCCGTAGTCCATTTGCCCCCGGAGCCTGCCAGACCCCTGGCCCCAGGGGCGGGC
This sequence comes from Lepus europaeus, assembly GCF_033115175.1. Lineage (NCBI taxonomy): Eukaryota > Metazoa > Chordata > Mammalia > Lagomorpha > Leporidae > Lepus > Lepus europaeus. The sequence goes on along the minus strand of NW_026909397.1, from coordinate 54 downwards.
CCTGCTAAGTCCCCGAGCGCCTCCTGGGTTCTTGACACCAGCATTGGGCCGGGA
>NW_026909395.1:0-61000 GCF_033115175.1 Lepus europaeus | reverse complement strand
GCCATTGGAGGGTGAACCAATGGCAAAACAGAAGACCTTTCTCTCTGTCTCTCTCTCACTGTCCACTCTTCCTGTCAAAAAAAAAAAAAGAGTGCTACTTGTTTTTGTCTCATTTGGTTTGCCTGTAGCTACTGGACAGCTCTATTGAATAAAAATATATTCAGCTGTAGTTGTGTTTTCAAACATATCTGCTTAGTGAATTTGTTTTTTAAGATTAAAAGATTGGAATATACAATTGAGTTACTTCTGCAAAAATTCTTCCACTCCTGGGAAGCCCAAAACTAGCAAGAAAAGCAAACAACAAACTTTCAGTAATTAAATTAAGACTCCTGTGCTCACAAACATGAACAGCGGAGCTGGAAAGGGGACCTGCTATATGCCCTCTTAACTGCAGAACTTCTCTTGCAGGCCTCCCCCAGAGGAAGCACTGCTGTGGTCAGAAGGATTCGAGGAGCTGCTGGCCAGCAAATCTGAGTTAACCTTGAATTGGATCTCCTGCAAGTATTGTAAGAGTCTAGAAAGGTTGTGTCCCCACAACAAATGAGCAGCTCACAAGAGGAGGAATGGACTCAACAGTCACAAGAGCCTAGACATCTTTTTCTCCCCTTATTTCTGAGCATACTGACTCTGAGTGAGGAAGACACTTTAGCCTTAAACAGCACAGTGGCTGTGTTCTTGGTTGAGCTTGAGTCTGCTTTTCCATTGCATATAATGTTTACAAGACACTTAGTTCTGAGAGAATTTGTGGTTCCTCTGTGGACATTTTTTTTTGTATTACCAACAAACATAAGTATTTGTCTTTGTACTTAAATATTTTGTCTGCTGGCATCTTTGTCTTTGTTTAAAATTTGTTAAAATTTTATGTAACTTATATAACTTTCATGTACTTCATATGTATAGGTTTTGGAACATAATGATAATTCCCAATCTACCCTCCATCCCACCAATGCTCCAATTCTTCTTCCTTCTCCCTTTGCCATTCCCACTCTTAATTTTTTACAAAGAGCTGCTTTCAGTTTACTTAATGCTCATACAGTTAATCCTACACTAAGTAAAGGAGTTCAACAAATAGTACGAAGAAAAAACACTGTTCCTCAATGAAAGAGACAGGCTATAAGCAATTATTGAATGTCAAAATGTTCACTTCACTCCAATGCATTACATTTCAGGTACTCTATAAGTTACCTCAGATCAGGGAAAACATAGTATATGTGTTTTTATGAATGACTTATTTGACTAAGTATAATGGTTTCCAGTTGCATCCATTTTGTTGCAAAAGACATGATTTCATTTTTTACAGGTGATTAGTAATCCATAGGGTTTACATGCCATGATTTCTTTATCCAGTCAACAGTTGATAGAGGGCTTGATTGATTCCATATCTTAGCTCTTGTGAATTGTGCTGCAGTGAACATGGTGGTACAGATAAGTTTTTCATAGGCTGATTTCTTTTTGTCTTGGTAAATTCTAGAAGTGGGATGGTGTATCATGTGATAGGTCTATATTCAGATTTCTGAGGTATCTCCATATTGTCTTCCATAGTGGTTGCACCAGTTTACATTCCCACCAGCTGTGGATTAGGGCACCTTTTTCACCACATCCTTCCCAGCATTTGTTGTTTGATTTCTGTGTGAGAGCACATTGAGGTGAAATATCATTGTTTTTTTTTTTTTTTGACAGGAAGAGTGGATAGTGAGAGAGAGAGACAGAGAGAAAGGTCTTCCTTTTTGCTGTTGGTTCACCCTCCAATGGCCACTGTAGCTGGCACATCATGCTGATCCGAAGCCAGGAGCCAGGTGCTTCTCCTGGTCTCCTGTGGGGTGCAGGGCCCAAGCACTTGGGCCATCCTCCACTGCCTTCCTGGGCCACAGCAGAGAGCTGGCCTAGAAGAGGGGCAACCGGGATAGAATGTGGTGCCCCAACTGGGATTAGAACCCAGTGTGCCAGTGCTGCAAGGTGGAGGATTAGCCTGTTAAGCCACAGTGCCGGCCTCATTGTGGTTTTAATTTGCATTTCCCTGATGGTTAGTGATCCTGAGCATGTTTTCAAATATCTGTTGGCCATTTGAATTTCCTCTCTTGACAAATGCCTGAAAAGTCTTTTGCTCATTTCTTAACTGGATTTTTTGTTATTGAATTTCTTGAGCACTTTATAGATTCTGGATATTAACCCTTTATTAGTTGCATAGTTTGCAAATATTTCCTCCCATTCTGTCAGTTGCCCCCTTCACTTTGCTGAGTGTTTCTTTTGAGTACAAAAGATTTTCCAATTAACATAACCTCATTTGTCAATATTTACTTAGATTGCCCGTGTTTCTGGGGTCTTTCCAAGAATCTTTACCTATGACAATGTCAAGCAGAGTTTCCCCAATTCTCTAGGAATTTGATGATATTGGGTCATAGATTCAGGTCTTTGACCCATTTTGAGTGGATTTTTGTATAAGGTGTAAGGTAGAGGTCTAGCTTCATACTTCTGCATGTGGAGATCCAGTTTTTCCAGCACATTTGTTGAAGAGACTGTCTTTGTTCCAGGTTTTCATTGTAGCTCCTTTGTCAAAGATAAGTTGGTTGTAGGTGTGTAGATTGACATCTGGAGTTTCTATTTTGTTCCATTGGTCTACATGTCTGTTTTTGTGCCAATATCAAGCTGTTTTGATTATAACTGATCTGTAGCATGGCTTGAAATCATGTATTGTGATGCCTCCAGCTTTGTTTTTGTTGTATAAGATCTCTTTAGCTATTCAAGGTCTCCTTTGTTTCCATTTTAATTGTGGAATCATTTCTTCTAGAGCTGAGAAGAATGTTACTGTAATTTGATTGGCATGGCATTGAATCTGTGAATTGCTTTTGGTAGAATGGGTGTTTGATATTGATTCTTCTAATTCATGAAAATGGAAGATTTTTCCATTTTATTTCTTCTACTTCTTTGATGTTTTGTATTTTTCATGTTAGTGTCTTTCACTCCCTTGGTTATATTTATTCCAAGGTATTTTATTTTTTTGTAAATATTGTAAATGGGATTGATCTTAAAAGTTACTCCTCAGCCATGACACTGTCTGCCCACTGACCTTTAGGGCCTTTGATATGCTAGCTCCTCTGCATGCAGTGCAGTTTTAGTTCTTTCTCACCACTCACAAATGACTGCAGTAGCCTCTCCCTGAGGGACAGCCTCCTTGATCTATTGAGATGGATTCCCTTTCAGATGTTCTCATAGCACCATGTTCTCTGGAGTCACATGTTCCCATTAACTTCCAGGATCATTTGATAATTTGATGTCTGTCCCCACTAGACTGTGGTTGCCATGACTTGTATTTTTTCTGCCCACTGCTGCATCACAACACTGAGCATGGTACCTGCTACAATGGAAGCAGTGCAAATCATTGTTGAATGTATGAGTGTTTAATGATCTAATAGACAGGCTTTGGTGAAGCAAGCAATATCTACTAATGCACAGGGAAATAAGGACAAGATTTTAAGAGCCCCATGGACTCAAATGTCTGAGAATATCTGCAAGACATCTTCCTTTGGTTAAAAAAACCTCATGCTTGTCACATTATTTATGACTTCTGGGCTTTCATGGAAGGAGAAGTTAGATGATAACAACAGAAACAAGAGTTTGGACTTTCAGGGCTGATAAAAGCATATTTTCTCAGGTAGTATTTCCCAGTGTTCTCTAGTATGGAACAAGCTGAAATAGATTCAATATGAGAAACCACATAACCCTGCAAGTAAGCACCATGTTAATGTTCCTGTCAATTTCTTCATTTCATAATGTTTTGTCACTCTGTTTGAAACAGATATGTTTTAAAATAGAGTAATTTCATACAGGCACTCTGAAAAAACAAATAGAAAATTTTGTGTTACCTGTCATGACATCACTTGAAACAATCCCCAAAATTTTCACTGGAGCACATGTCTTGTAGAAGTGCTGTTATTCAACCACAATATTTTACCATTTATGGTTCAAATTTATATCGTTGTGTTGGAGAGAAGAGAAACAGTAGTGAATTTCTGGGACATGACAGGTATCACATTGTATGTTTGGATGGTGTGGGACAGGGAGGTGCCTAACCTGTGCCAGGTGTCACAGTATTTCTGACTTTCTTTTCCTATGTCAGCCCAAAAATCACAGCTAAAGGAGTTAGCCTGATGTTATAGAACATCCCCACTGTTGAATCAGTAAGCTTTTGCATGTACAGATTCCTCAGTTCTGGCTTAAGTGCTTTTTGATGGCATAAGAAGTAATTTACTACATGGTGACTACATTTTTTTTTCCTTTTTTAAAGATTTTATCCATTTATTTAAGAGATAGAGTTACAGAGAGTGCGGAGAGGTAGAGAGAAAGGTCCTCCATCTGTTGGTTCATTCTCCAAATGGCCACAACAGCCAGAGCTGAGCCAATCTGAAGCCAGAAGCCAGGAGCATCTTCCAGGTATTGCAGGGGCCCAAGCACTCGGGCTACCCTCCACTGCTCTCTCAGGACATAGCAGAGAGCTGGATTGGAAAAGAGGAGCAGCCTGGACTAGAACCTGTGCCCATATGGGATGTTGGCACCACAGACTGAGAATTAACCCACTGCACAACAGCACTGGCCCAACCACACAAATTTAACCTGATTTTTAGCATCCTAGTTAAGGTGAAGTTTGCAGTCATTCAAGGTGATTGTAACAACTCAAAAGAGCCTCTTCTTGGCCTCACAGATAAAAAGAGGAATCACCTAGAGTAAGAAATGCACTGTAATCTGAGGAAATGGCATTAAGCCAATGTCTGATTTTTGGCTCATAATCCATCAGGACCAGACCATACAATATTTGCAGATAACCAATCTCAATGAAAATTTGTGAAAATAATTCATGCAGTAGCATGAAGGAAAGATTAGAGGCAAGGAGATGAGTTAATAGATGACAGCTCAGAAGAAAAAATGCCATGTCCCTGGATCCGAACTGTGCCACCCAACAGTTCCATGTAACTCACTATTGAGTTCCACATCACCTACTCTGTGCTGAACACTGGCCTAAGCCACCAAGAAATAAACATTAAGACACTCAAGACACATTTCCTGTCTTGCAGGAGTACCAACTAAGTAGGTGATGAAGAAAGTATACCAAAATTGAGATGTAAGGTGGGCTGTCAATAATAGTCAAAACAGGAATGCAGATACCATTAGATGGAATGAAGCAAGAAACAAGGGGAAGTGGCATTTTTTAAGATATTTTTAAAAGAATCATGCATTTAGCAAAGATACAGGGTGGAGTACTCTGGGTGAGAAACCTCTAAATAAAGGAAAAGAGAAAGGAGGATGGCATCTTTCATGGTGCTATAATGTTCTTATGGGCAGACATTTTTGATAGAATGTCTCTTTAAGACCTGCTTCATGGAACCATATTTTGGCAAATATCTGTGATGGGCTTATCTGAGCCAGTGGTCTGAAAGAGTAGAAGGCATGGTTGTCTATTGGGGAGGAGAGGGAGAGAAAAGATGGAGACTCAAACCTTATTTTCTTGAAAACAGATTCCCATACGATCATCAAGGGTAAGGTCATCCTCCACAACTTGACAGACTTTACCAGATCTACCTTCAGGATGTCCCAGGCACCCTGCCCTTCTCTTACTGCAGCCACATGCTTCCTTGATAATGTCATCCTTCACCGGGATCTCAGAAGGCCTCAGCACCTATGTCCTGCTTCTGACCTGTTACTGAAAATCTATTTGAACATCATTTTTCTCATTTACATTTATGCTCAGAAAACTTGAACTCTTTGGCTCTCAAATTGTGATAAACTCTTCTGCCTAAAACTACAATTTCTCTCTAATAGCTTGGCTTGTTTTCTGCCCTCCTACTCCTATCAGCAATGTTTGATACTGGCTTTTTTATGGGACCTGAGATAAACTTTCTCCTAATATGGATCCAATGTCCCTCCATCTCTTTCTGTTTTTCAAGTGTATTTTTAAAGACTTGTTTTAACAAAATATTGTGACTTAGATGCTTTTTGACAGCATAAGAAAATAATATACTACATGGTGACCAAAATTTTTTTTCCTTTTTTTTAAAGTTTTTATCCATTTATTTGAGAGGTAGAATTACAGACAGTGAGAGGGAGAGAAAGAGAGAAAGGTCATTCATCTACTGGTTTACTCCCTAAATGGCCACAATGGCCATTTTACTCATTTGTCAAAGCTCAGATTGATGGACCTCCATGAACTATCCTCAAGGGTATGTAAGTCTTCTTTCTCAAGTAAATGATCAACAACTGTACCATTCTGACTTATTCTACTTTATTTTCAGAGTAATTAGAAAAGTTCCAGTCTTGGAAGATAGTCAGGAACCATTGCTCATTGATGATCTCATTAATTTATTGATTGGCTGAATGATGCACAAACTCTTTTTTTTTAAAGATTTATTTATTTGAAAGAAAGAGTTAGAGAGAGAAAGAGAGATCTTCCATCTGCTGGTGCACTCAACAGCTGGAGCTGGGCTCAATCTGAAACCAAGAGCCTGGAGTTTCTTCCAGGTATCCATAGTAGAGAGATGAATTGGAAGTGGAACAGCTGGGACTAGAACTGGAGCCTATATGGGATGCTGGAACTGCAGGTGGTGCTTTATATGCTATGCCACAGTGCCAATCCCAAAAAAAGTCTTAATTGAAACTGCATGCCATTGAGGCCAGTACTGTGCAGTAGCTGGTTAAGCCACCTGCAGCACCAGCATCCCATATGAGCATAAGTTCATGTCCTAGCTACTCTACTTCCAATCTAACTTCCTGCATGTGTCCCTGGGAAAACAGCAGAGGATTGCTCAATTGCTTTGGCCCCTACACCTACATGGGAGACCTGGAAGAAGCTCCTGGTTCCTGGCTTTGGGTTGGCCCACTCCTAGACAATGTGGTCATTTCAGAAGTGAACCAGCACATAGAAGTCCTTTCTCTCCCTTTCTGTCTCTCTTTCTCCTTTTTCTGTATCTCTGCATTTCAAATAAATAAACCAATCAAAAATATATTCTAAAAATATAACTGAAGGGGCCAGTGCTGTGGCATAGCGAGAAAAGCCACCACCTGCAATGCTGGCATCCCATAGGGGCACCAGTTTGAGACCTGGCTGCTCCCCTCTGATCCAGTTCTCTGCTCTGGCCTGAGAAAGCAGTAGAAGATGGCCCAAGTCCTTGGGCCCTTGCTCCAAAGGAAGGAGACCTGGAAGAAGCTCCTGGATCCTGGCTTCAGATCAGCCCAGCTCTGGCCATTGTGGCCATTTTGGGCAGTGAACCAGTGGCTAGAAGTCCTCTATTGTTCTCTGTCTCTCTGAATCTGCCTCCCTGTAACTCTGCCTTTCAAATAGCAAAATAAATCTTTTAAAAACCATGTAACTGAGCCAGCTCTGTGGCTCACTTGGCTAATCTTCCACCTGTGATTCCACCACCCCAGGTTCTAGTTCCAGTTGGGGTGCCAGATTCTGTCCCAGTTGCTCCTCTTCCAGTCCACCTCTCTGCTATGACCCAAGAAGGCAGTGGAGGATGGCCCAAGTGCTTGGGCCCTGAATCCACATGGGAGACCAGAAGCACCTGGCTCCTGGCTTTGGATCAGTGCAGTGCCAGCTGTAGCAGCCATTTAGGGGGTGAAGCAATGGCAAAGGAAGACCTTTCTCTCTCTCTCTCACTGTCTAACTCTGCCTGCAAAACAAAACAAAACAAAACAAAACAAAACAAAACAAAACAAAAACATATAACTGAAAACAAATCATGTAAATATTCTAAGTGGGACTGAACAAAAATATCCTCAGGTCAAGAGCTATTTTCTCCAGAAGATCCACTGAAGGAGTAGCACTGATTTTGTTCTGCTTGTTTACCCTCCAATGTGAATTTGTTTTTTCCTTTTCACATATTCAACACCTCACCAAGGCTTCATTTGTGTCATGCCAATTCTACTTCATAGTCTCAAATTAGATTCTCTTTTCCAATTCACCTTAAATGTGGAGCCAGATTTCTTTTTTCTTAAAGATTTATTTATTTATTTGAAGGTCAGAGTTACACAAAGAGAGGCAGAGAGAGAGAGAGAGAGAGAGAGAGAGAGAGAGGTCTTCCATCATCTGGTTCACTCCCCATTTGGCTGCAATGGCTGGAGCTCAGCCTGTCTGAAGCCAGGAGCCAGAAGTTTCTTCTGGATCTCACACATAGGTGCAGGGGCCCAAGCATTTGAGCCATCTGCTACTGCTTTCCCAGGCCATAGCAAAGAGCTGGATCAGAAGTGGAGCAACTAGAACTCAAACTGGTGCCCATATGGGGTGCCAACACTACAGGTGGTGGCTTTACCCACTACACCATAGCACAAGCCCCGGATTTCTTTTCGTAAACACCCATTTTACCATATATTGTTCTCTATTCAAATATTTCCAAATTACCTTAGAGAGAGCTCTGAATTTAAGTTAAGGAATAGGATTCTGATCATACAGTGTTAACTTTCTGATTAACCCAGTGACCATTACCCCTTAAGACCTCTGTTACTTCACTCTAAGGGAGTTGACTGGATCAGTAAAAACACTTACAGCTCCAAAATCCTGTCTAGTTTTGGATGTTCTTTGGAATCTGTCCCTACTCTGACAACTTTATTTTTCTCCCAAAACATCTAACATAAAATCATGGCTTCAGCGTATTTGCTGCCCTCCCAATTAGAATAAACAAAACCATCAGGATTTTACTCATGATGACCTTCTGTCTGGATTGCTCCCCCTTCTTTTAATCTTCCCTTATCTGATACATTCTTTAAGACCCAGCTCATCTTCTTAAGGTACAACAGTTCATTAATCTCTGGCCCAACCTCACATTCAAAATATACTCATTGAGTGCCTACTCAAACAAGGCCCTACTGACACCCAGAGGAATAAAATAAATTCCTGCTCATGTGGAACGTACAATCTTGTGGGTTCAAAGTCATGAACAAGTTACCAAATAAAGCAACAAGGTAGTTCTAGATTATGACAAGTGCTTGTGAGAAAAAAAAAAGTGATGAAGCAAATAGGAGACTTGATTGCCTGGGAAGGCATATTCTATAAGCTCCATGAATTTGTATTGACTGAATAAACTACAGACTCTGCCTTTTAATAACAAATCCTCTTTGAATAGGATAAATGTGAAAGTTATTTCAGCTAGGTCACAACTTTCTCTTAGTTCCAAAACAATTTTTGTCTAGAAAAACAATCAAAATATAATATGTGATATTTAAAAATTAGGAGTCATTGGTTTATTTACTTTTTAGAATTTATATATGTAACGGGAACAGATTTGATGTTTTTCATATATACAGTCTTAAGAACATAGTGATACATCTCTATCTCCCTTTCATCCCTATCTCCCTCTTCCTTATTCCAAATGGTCACATCCACCAGGGCTGGGCTGGGTTGAAGGACACTAGGAGACAAGAGCTTCATCTGGGTCTCCCATGTGGGTGCAAGGACCCAGGGATTTGGGCCATCTTCTGCTGCTTTCCAAGTCAATTAGGCAGGGAGCTAGACTGGAAGTAGAGCAGCTGGGACCCAAACCGTTGACCAAATGGGATGTCACCATCACTCACAGCAACTTAACCTGCTATGCCATAATGCTGACCCCTTTTCTTCATTTGAGTGGTTATAGTTGCTATTAGAGTTTTCATTTTGTTGCCTGTAATTCATTGCTATTTTGTAAGAATACTACTGAATTTGCATGTTTATCTTGAACTCTAAGACCTCATTGCATTTATTGGGGTGCGAAGGGGGCGGGGCGGGGGCAGGTGCTCCTCCCCACCCCGCGGCCAGCCTAGGGCTTCTTAGGAAGGGCAGCCGGCCTCTCTCTCCCTGGCTCAGGACGCCGTGGACAGTGGCCCCCATTGACCACAGCCCCACAGCTGGCCCTGCTCAGCTTCAGCTGGGGAACGGACAACCGGGCCCTTTAAGGAAATGCTGGCGGGGCTGCGGGGACTGCCCGAACCCCCTCCTCAGTGTGCCAGCCCCTAACCCAGCCCGGGAGGCCACACAGCCAGGCTGCACAGATCCCCCAGGCTCAGCCAGCTGGAATGCTTCCAGAATGTTCCACGCAGCCTTAGCAGGGTGCACGTCCCTCTCAAGTTAGCGTAGCCCTGCACCCAGCAGAGCCCCCAGCCAGACCCACCCTCCCCCTCCTCCAGCCTCAGCTTGCCAGTCTGTACAATGGCCCTGATGGAGCCTCGGCCCGCCAGGCTGGGCCATGACCATGCACTCGCTCTCCCACTCAGACTTGCGCGGCTGTGGCGGCCCCGTTCCTGCACTGAGCTCTGTGTCCCAGCAAGACCAGCGTGGACCCTGCGTCCTGCGCTTGGGGACGTGGACGCTGGGCGACTTCCACGCAGCCCTGTTTACATGGCCGTGAACTCTACTGGGCGGGCCTCCTCCGGGCCCGGCTACCATGCACCCAAGCCGGCAGGGCTCCCTCGCCTCCCTCGTGTCCCCTGCGGGGAGGCGTTTTTGGTTAATGTTGTTTGTCCCCGCTCTCCGGAGAAGAGGGCCCAATTCGGACGCTGGCGCGCGCCCTCTTCCAGCAGCCACGGGGAGCACAGGCGGGGTCGGGCAGGTGCGCGCCCAGGGAAGGGGAGAAGGGGCGCACTCGGGACCCAGTGTGGCCACAGAACCACGGGACTGGCGGTGGACTGGACCGTCCGCGACCCCCAATGCTGAACACTTTGGCGGGCAGTGAGCATCCCTCGCCTGCCAGAATTTCACTCAGGGCGGCAAAGCCATCTAGGGGTCGGGGAGGGTACTGCGCCTTTAAGGATAGCTTCAGACATCACTCCTGACGTCACTTTTGCCTAAGTCTGAAGAGGAACGCAAGTTCCGGCTGTGGATTGGCTGGCGGCCTCATGAATATGTAGATCATCCCCACCTCCTCCGCGCTCTGATAGGCTCGGGAAACAGGGGGCAGAGATGAGGCGGGGCTGGGTGGTGGGATGGGGCGGGGCGAGGCACGGGGGCGTGGCCAGTGATTCCTGTGTATTTTGTTCCCTGCATGTCCAGCACCTATACAGAGCAGGTGCTTAATAAATACTCGCTGACGCTCCAGCCCTCAGGCGTGACCACCCTGCGAGTGCCAGCGCGCCCCTACTCCACGTAGCCACAGGCCGAGGCTGCAGGGACCCCGGTCCCCTCCCCAGGTAATTCTAGACCTTGCTAAGGCGACCCCTGTGCTTAGCAGGTCACGTGTGTCTGCAGGGCGTGCAGCCGGCCCTGGCCCAGGGTGAAGGGAGGCGGGCTGACCCTGCCAGCTTTGGAGGTAGCCTCAGCTCCCAGAGAGAAGCTGGGGGTCCCTGAGCCTCCCACTTTTCCCTGTTCCCCAGCGCGGCATGGGGCACTCATTTGGGACCTAATAAGTGCTTGTTTGCTGCATTCCAGGAAGGCGCCTGGGCAGAACCAAGGCTGGCCTCTGCTGCCCCCTGCTGGCCGTCTGGAAGAAGGCCTCCGGTAGGGAATTCTTTCCTTCCTTTAAGATTCACCTCTTAATTTATTTGAAAGGCAGAGACGAGGGGGGGGGGGGGCGGAGGAGGTCTTCCATTGGCTGGGTCACTCCCTGGTTGGATACAGCGGCAAGAGCTGGGCTGATCCAAAGCCAGGAGCCAGGAGCTCCATTCAGGTCTCCCACGCAGGTGCGGGGCCCGGGAGACTTGGGCCGTCTTCCACTGCTTTCCCAGGCCACAGCTGAGAGCTGGATCGGAGGTGCAGCAGCCGGGACTGGAATTGGCGGCAGCTTCACCCGCTACGCCCCAGTTCCCGAAAAGGGACCTTTCCAGAGTTTTGAGGTGTTCCCAGGGCCAGGAGGGACTCAGTGTTCAAATTCGCTCCCGTCCGCCCCCCTTTCTGCAGATTCAGCCCGGGGCCCAGGTGGAGCCACTGCAGCGGACACCACGCTGGGCAATGGGCCCGGAGGTGGCCGGCCCTGGGCGCCTTAGCCCCGCCCGCTCTCCTGGTTATTGGGGGTCGCGGGGGCCTCGTGTCTCCTGGGGGCGGTTGTCCTGCACCTGCGGCCTCTCTCCTCAATCCCTGGCCACTTGGCCCTGTGCTCAGCTCCCTGGAGCCGTGGCGCCGATATTCAGGACTCCAGGGCGCGGGTCGCTGCTCGGGACACCTGCAGCCCCCTCTGGCTCTCCAGCTCTCCGGCTCCAGGCTCCGGCCCCCGCCACCCACGCGGAGCGCAGGGGGAGCTCCTGGCTCTGGCTCTGGCGCGGCCCAGACCCTACCCATGGTGGGCACTGAGGTCTCAGTCTCTGGGAGTCCAGGCGCCTGGCGTGGCTGAGCACGCACAGGAGCTTCCCCCAGGTCCTCAGGGCCGCAGAGTAAGGCGGGAGCTGAGAGGGTGCCCCCAGGCTGGGGCGGGGTCCCCCAGCATCGCGAGTGCCCCCGAGCCAGGGCCCGGACTCCCGGATCTCTCAGGGTAAGGGGGACCGCCTGTGTGTGCCACCCACCGCCCGGCCCCAAACCCCGAGTCAGGCTGACATTTGGCCTAAGGGCTGAGGTGCCTGCACCGCACACCAGATGCCCGAGTCGAGTCCCATCTGGATCCTGACGCCAGCTCCCTGCTTGCTTAAAGATGTATTTATTTGAAAGGCAAAGAGATGGGGAGAGGAAGGTGATGGGAGGTTTTGGGAGGTTTTGGGAGATGATGGAGATGATGGGAGATGGGAGTTCCATCCACCGGCTCACTCCCCAGTGGCCAGGGGAGCGCTGGGGGGCAGGAGCTCCACTTGGGGCTCCCACTGGGTCTACGGAGGGGACCAGGTGGGGTGGGAGTAAGAAGGCACAGAGTCAACCTTGTAGCAAGTAAAACTTTTATTAAATAAACTTTTCTCAGACCAAAAAAAATTGTGTTTTCATGTTAATTTTTTAAGTAAAACCATCCTAATACATGATGTGTCTGTGTTATAGCTGTTCAAATATGCTTTTCCTTAATGTAGAGTGCATTTCACTTTCTCATAGTTCTCTAATATTCAGAATGCTTTATGTGCTTATTTTTAATATGCGTATACATATAAACATGTATGTTCAAGGTGTCTGTATATTCTGTCACTATTTAAATTAATTTCCTTTTGTTATTTAATTTTACAAGTTCTTTTTTAAAGCTGCATGCATTTCTTTCAAATATGTACTTTTCTTTTTAAAAAGATTTATCTATATGAAAGGCAGAGTTAAAAGAGAAAGAGAGAAATCTTCCCTCTTCTGGTTCATTCCCCAGATGGCCACAATAATCAGGCTGAAGCCAGTGCCTGGAAATCCAACCAGATCTCCCACATGGGTGGCAGGAGCCCAAGCATTTGGGCCATGTTCTGCTGCTTTCCAAGGCACAATAAATGGCATGGATCTGGATGGAAATTGGAACAGTTGGGACTTGAAATGATGCTCATATGGGATGCCAGTGTCACAGGCCATGGCTTAACCTGCTATACCACAATGCCAGCCCTGTTTAATCATCTTTTTAATCGTTTAATTTTAATTTTAGTTAGTTTTTGACATTCAATATGATTCATAGACAATTCTAATAACAAAAGATATTCTATTCCTTTCTCCCTCCCTTCCTTCCTCTCTCCCTTCCTTCCACCTTCTTTCTTCTCCCTTTTTTAGTTTTTGAGATAACACATTTTAAATGTACTTTACAGTAAAAAGGCTTAATACTTCACCAATAAGAAGTTTAACAAGTAAAAAGCAAAAAGACCCTAACTTAATGGGAATATAGACAATGGCTGTAAGCAATAATTGAACAGAAAAATAACCATTTCACCCATATACAGTAAAGTTTAAAGTAATCACAGATCATTAAGACTACAGTAGTATAACATTCCTAACCATTGGCTTGACAAAGATATAGAACACAGTTTTAGAAAACTATATTTGCTGCAATGCTGATAACACACAAAAATTTTTTTTTTAAATTTTAGCTCCCACATATAAAGCAGAGCATGTGGTGTTTGTCTTTCTAGGTTCAGCTTATTTCCCTCAATATGGTATCCTAGAAAATGTTTAGTTTCCAAATATTTGCGAATGTTCTATTCTTGTTTCTTTCTGGTCTTATTCCTTTATGGTCTGTCAACATACATTATTGTATTTATTTGAAAGGAAGAGAGGCAGAGTTACAGAGAGAGAGTTACAGACAAAGAGAAGGCAAGGGAGGAGGAGGGGGAATAGGAAGGAGGATGGGGAGGGGATAAGAAAGAGGAGTGGAAGTGGAAGGGAGAGGAGGAGGGGAGAGGGAGAGAGAGGTATCTTCCATCCACTGATTCATTTCTCAAACAGCCTCAATGGCCACGCGTGGGCCAAATGGAAGCAAAGAGCCAGGAGCTTCTGGGTCTCCATCATTGGTGCTGTGGCCCAAGTATTTGAGCAATCCTCCACTGATTTCTGAGATGCAATAGCAGAGGTCTTAATTGGGAGTGGATTCAAACTGATTCCCATATGGGATCCCATCACAAAAGACAGAGGCTTTACCTGCAAAACCCTAGTGATGACCCCACATTTGGTTCTTCTTGAAGAGTTCTATCTCCTTAGTAATATTTCCATGCTTGTCACTCATTGATTTTCTCATTTCCTTAATATATCTGTATGTTCTTCCATCTCGTTGAGTTTCTTACAATCATTACTTTGAATTCTATATTTGTCATTTCATAGATTTCCTTTAGTTCAGGATCTCCTAGAGGATTATTTCTTCTTTTGGAGGCATCATGCTACCTTGCTTCTCCATGTCTCTGTGTCCCTAGATTGGTGTCTGCCAGTCAGGTAAAATACTCCCTTCTTCTTTATGAAGTAGATTTTATCAAAGAGCTTATGGTTTACCTGGCACTTTCCTTGTGCCTTTGGCTTTGGCTCTAGAGGAGCACAGCGGTTTTGTCTCTGAGTGATTTCTTTTGTCTTCATCAAAGTCAGCTGTGTCTATAAGTGACACCCTGTTATAATCTGCTGCAGTTTGTAGAGATAGAATCATGGCTTTAAGATGAATAAAGGTTTATCTTTGGCCCACAGTCCAGTGTCAGTCTCCCTGGTGAATGTGACAGACAGGGCCTCATTCTTGGTGCTAAGGGAGGCAAGAGTTGCTGCTTCCTTGTCCTATTGGCAACAAGGAGTGATGCCAGGGCTTGTTGCACTAATTTATATGGCTCTAAGACAGTGATATGGATGGATTCTTCCTCTGGTCCTGCTGGGAGAGTCTAACTGGTTCTGTGGCTTGTAGTACAAACAACGCTAGTCCTAGGACTAAGGTGTGTGAATTGAACCCTGTTCCAGTCCTACAGTGTGACTATAATGTATACAGGAGATTTTACTCTGAAGGGTATGAGTCCAGAGAGGTGGAATACAGGTAGGTTCTTCCCTGTGTCCACCAGGTGGATTCCAGTGACATTAAGAAATTTTGAATGAACTGTTACAGTACTGTTTTTTCAATATGTAATGGGATCATTACCCAAATCTTCCAGAGTGGGAGTGGATTTTTTTTTTTTGCAGGCTGCTTTAGGTGATAGTCCCCAGAGGCTAAGGTGAATCCCCCTAGCTCATGTAGAGTCCATGAATTAGCTCTGGGGCCAATGCCCAAAAAGAACCACCATTGAAGGATGTAGATGTGTCCTTTGCCCCACATGTTGCCCCAACTCTGACTGTGGTAGAATAGAGACTTGCACACTACTTTCCACTGCAGATTGTTGTGCTCTGTGTGAGTGAGGGAGGGGAAGGAATCAAGCTGGTTTCTCTGCTCCAGGACCAGGAGATACTCAGAAACCAGTAAGCTCTCCAGGATAAGAAAAAGTGAGTCAGTGACTGTGGAATTCCTTGTCAGATAAAACAGAGTGGCCAGAACACAGCAATTTCTTCCTACTTTGATGTGCTAACATGGGGGCTCACACAGCAGACGGTTGTGCCACATGGCTGGCTGCAGCAGTATCTCTGTCATCTCGTCTCTTGTCTCATGGAGTCTTCATCTTTGTTGTTTTCACTTCCTCACTGAAAATTTCCCATGAGTCAAACCCTGGAAACCTAGTCCTTCCTTTATTCTTTTCATATCCCAGAGCAGTTTAAGTTACTGTGGCTATACCCTATTCAGCCATCTTGGATAAGATCTGTATCATATTTTTGGTAATAGACATTCTAACTGAGGTAACTTTGTATCCAACTGTGGTTTTGAATTGCATTTTTGTGTTGATTAGTGATGCTGAGTATTTTTTCCTGTACTTGCTGACCATTTTTTGTCTACCTTTGACAAATGTGTTTAGATCTATTGCTTATCTTAAAATTGTATTATTTGTTTATTTGTTGTTGAGTTTTTAAATTTTCTTACATAATCTGATTATTAGCTCTTAATTATATGTGTGGTTCACAAACATTTTCTCCAATTTCTTAGGCTGTCTCTTTGCTGCACTGATTATTTTACTTGCTATGCAGAAACTTCTTAATTTCATTAAATTCCATTTGAGCATTAGCTTTTTTTTTTTAACTAGGCACTGGTGTCTTATCCCAAAAATGCTTGCTCATTACAGTGTCTTGAAATATTTTCCTATGTTTTCTCCTAGTAATTTGAGGTCTTATATTTAGGTCTTTAATCCATTTTGAATTGATTTTAAAATTATTTGAGAAGAGAGAGACAGATAAAAACACAAATGATGAGACTGGGCTAGACAGAAGCCAGTAGTGGGGAATTCAATCTATCTCTCCTACCTGGGTGAAAGGAACTCAGTACTTATCACCACTCCCTCTCATCATCTGCATTAACAAGAAATATGAGTCAGGAGTCAGACCTGGGTATCCAACTGAGATATTTAAAAAACCTAGAAGCATTTTATTTAATATATACAAACTTCATGTATTTCATATACACAAATTTAGGAACATGATGATTCTTCCCACCCCATCCTCCTTCCCTCCTGCATTTCCTTCTCCCTCACCTATTCCCATTCTTATTTTTTCAAAGATCTATCTTCAATTAACTTTATGAGTACAAGATTAACCTTATCCTAGGTAAAAAGTTCAACAAATAGTATATATATATAAAAAACTGTTCCTCAACAAATAATACAGGCACTGTTAAAAAATCACTGCATCTCAAAGTGTCAATATCGATTCCTTAGATTATTTCTTAGGTATTCTATTAGTTACAACAGATCAGGGCAAATATATGATGATTGTCTTTTGGGTACTGGCATATTTCGTTAAGTATAATGGTCTACAGTTGCATCCATTTTGTTGCAAATGACAGAATTTCATTTTTTACTACTTTGTAGTATTCCATGTTGTATATAAACTGCTAGGATAAATGAACACCATGAGTTAATATTTTGTACACAGTGAAAAATAAGTTCTAGTTTCATTCTTCTGCGTGTGGATATTCAATATTCCAAGCACCATTTTTTTAAAAGATTGTACTTTCTGCATATTCTTAGCACTTTTGTTGAAGGTCAGTTGGCTGGGGAAGTTTCAATTTACATTTAGGTTATCTATTCTGTTCCTAAGGTATATGAGATTATTTCAAAAATTTTATGGAAATGGAATTAAAATATAAGGTTAGGGATGGACAGTGTGCCATAACAATTAGGACATTACTATGACTCCCAGATCTCATATTGGAGTGCCTAGGGTTGAGTCCTGCCTTTGCTTCCAATCCCCCTTCCTGTTATTGCATATCCTGGGAGGCAACAGGTGACAACTCAAGTACTTGGTGCCCTGCCACTAACATGGTAGACCCAGATGCAGTTACTGGATTTTGGTTGCTACCAAATCTAATCTCAGCTGTTTCAGGCATTTGGAGCATGAACCAGCAAATAGAAGCTCTCTTTCTCTCTCTCTTCCTTTTCTTCTTCCTTCCCTACTCCTTCTACCTCTGTCTTTCAAATAAAAAGGATACATTTATAGTTTATTTAGTACAATTTTTTTGAAAATCTTTGCAGTTTTTGTAATGTACTTTTCCATGGGGCATTTTTGTTAGCATGCAATACATGTACATGTTTAAGATATGCAATGCATTATCTCAACACATGTATGCAAATAATTGGCATTTTCATTTATTTATTGTTCTTTATGTTTAAAGCCTACAAGCTCTTCTGTTATACTTCTCAGAGAGCATATAACACATGATTGGAAGCTATATTTGCTCTGCTGTGCTGTGGAACACTGGCGCTTCCTACTTCTATGTAGTAAGTTCCTGATATTGAACCTTCCTCTTCACCATTTCACCATATTTTCCACAACTTATAGTAATCACTATAAAAAGTTCAGATCATCATTTTTAAGCATCCATATATGTGGGAGAATGTGTGGTATTTGCCTTCTGAGTCCGACTTATTTCACATGACCTCCAGTTCTATGAGTTTGCTATACATATTAGGATTTCATTTTTATTTATGGCTGAATACCCCTCAATTTTGTGTATATAGCACATTATCTATTCATCCATTGATGGACCCCTAGATTGATTCTGAATAGTGCTACTAATAGAATCACTACTAGTGATTCTAATAGTGCTACAGTGAATATGGGAATGCAGGTATTTTCTCCAAATCCTGCATTCATTACCTCTGGATTATATGGACACACAAGTAGGATAGCTGGGTCACATAGTAGATTTGTTTTTAGTTTCCTTGAGGAACCTTCATACCATTCTCCTAATGTCTGTACAAACTTGCATTCAATCCAACAATGAATAAGGATTCATTTTTGTCCACATCTTCACCAGACTTTTTGTTTTGTCTTGATATTGTTCATTTTAGCTGGTGTAAGATATCTCATTTTACCTTTGATTTGAATTTTGCTGATGGATAATGATGCAGAATTTTATACATACTTTGTCATATATTCATTATTTTGAGACATGACTATTCATAGCCTTTTCTCATTTCTTAATTTTTTTTAAATTCCATGAGTTCCTTCAGTATTCTGGATTTTATTCCTTTGTCAGATGAAGAGCTTACAAATAGCCTGCAAATATTTTTTCTACTATTTTGATTATCTCTTTATTGAATTATTGTTTCCTTTGATGTGCAAGTCAAAATCTCAGTAGTGGAGACCAGAACCAGCACTCTATCATGGGATGCAGGCCTCCCAATTGGAAGCTTAACCAACTGTACCACAATGCCTGCCTCAAGGAAGCTATATATTTTCAAGTATTATCTCTTCTTGCTGGATTGATGTTTACATTATTATGAAATAACCTTCTTTATATTTTTATTACCTTTAATTATGAATTTATTTCATCTGATGTAATATGACTAAACCAACTTTCATTTGAAGTCACATGGACTTTTCCATCCCTTTCACTTTCAGTTTGTACATGTGCTTCAAGGTGAAGTGATTTTCTTGTAGGCAGTTTCTTTTCCTATTTCATGTCTGATTTTAGTGATTTTTGACTTTTCTCTTTTTATTGTTAGTTGGGCCAATGGTATATCAATTTTCTTTATTTTTTCAAAAATCCAGCTCAACATTTCACTGATCTTTTGCATTTTTTAGTTTCAATTTTGTTTATTCTGTATTTGTAATTATTTATTTCCTCTCCTAATTTTGTATTGGTTTGCTACCATTTTTCTAGGTCCTAGAGATGTATTGTTAGCAAATTTATTTAGTGTCTTTCCAATTTTTTAAGATAGACACCAATTATTATAAAATTCCCTCTGAACACTGCTTTTACTGTATCCCATATGTCTTGATATGATGTTTTCTGCTCATTTTTTCCAGAATTTTTTTTATTTCCCATTGAATTTTTGTATGACCCACTGTTCATTCAGGAATATGTTGTTCAGTCTCCATGTGTTTGCATATGTTGTAGAGTTGTTAATTTGCAGCTTCAATCCATTGTGGTCAGAGAAGATGCATGGTATAATTTCAAATTTTTTTAAATTGCTGAGACTTGCTTCATGGCCTAGCATATGGTCAATGCTAGAGAATTCCCCATGCACTGATGAGAAGAATGTGTGTTCTGCTACTGTAGGATGAAAAGTTCTGTACATATCTATTATGTCTATTTGGTCCACAGTGTTGATTAGCTCAGTTATTTCTTGATTTTGTCTAGTTGATCTGCCCATTGATTAAAATGGGGTGTTTAAGTCTCCCATTACTATTGTATTGGAGTCTGTGCTTCACTTTTGATCAATTAATATTTGTTTTAAATTGCCAGGTGTGATGTAATTGGGTTCATACATTTAATATAGTGACAGCTTCCTGTTGAATTGTTCTGTTAATCATTACATAATGCCCTTCTTTGTCTCTTTTAACAATTTTTATGTTAAAGTCTATTTTGTCTGATATTAGGATGGCTTGACCCGCTCTTTTTTGTTTTCTATTAGCATGGAATAACTTTTCAGTCTCTGTGTGTACATTATTGGTGAGATGTGTTCATTCTAAGCAGCAAATAGAAAGCTCTTGCTTTTTAATCAATTCAGCCAGTCTGTATCTTTTAACTGGAGAATTGAAGCCATTTACATTAAAGGTTGCTATTGACATGTAACAACTTGGCCCTGCAATTTTTCCATAAATATTACTATTGTTTACTTTGGATTTCTATTGCACTTTTTAAAGATTTATTTGAAAAGCACAGTCACAGAGAGGCAGAGGCAGAGAGAGAGAGGTCTTCCATCCACTGACTCCTCAGATGCCCACAATTGTGGCTGCACCAATCTGAAGCCAGGAGCTTTTAGCAGCTCTCCATACAGTTGCAGAGGCCAAAGGACTTGGGCCATCTTCTGCTTTCCAAGGCCATAGCAGAGAGATGGATAGGAAGTGGATTATCCAAGATTTGTACTGGCACCCATATAGGATCAGTGCTGGTCCCTCTACTGTTCTTTTACTGAGAGATTTTCTGCCTACACATTCTTTCATAACAGTGACTATCTCCATGATTCTGTGTGTAGACATCCTTAAGCATCTTTTGTAAAGCTGGACAAGTGGTGATAAATTATTTCAATTTCTATTTGTTATGGAAGTGTTTATTTCACATTCATTCATAAATGAGAGCTTTGCAGGGCATGGTATTCTGGGTTGACAGTTGTTTTTTCTCTTAAGACTTGGACTATGTCACTCCATTCTCTCCTGTTCTGTAGCATTTCTGATGAGAAGTCAGATGTGAGTCTGATTGGAGATCCTCTAAAAGTAATCTGGTATTTTTCTTGTGCACATTTTAGAGTCTTTTCTTTATGTTTTACAGTGGGAATTTGACTAAAATATGTCACGGTGAAAAGATCTTTTCTGGTCATGTCTATTAGAATAACTATGTGCTTTTGTATTGGATGTTTTTTTTCTTTTTCCAAATTGGATAACTTTTCTGTAATTATTTCACTATATAGGCCTTCTAATCCATTCTCTCTTTCCACACCTTCAGGAACTCATAAGACCCATATGTTGGGTTGTTTTATAGTTTCCGTAAGTATCCAACACTTTTTTTAAGATTTTAAATTTCTTCTCCTTTTTTTAGATCTGACTGAAAAATTTCCAAATGTTTGTCTTCTAGCTCAAATATTCTTTCTTCTGTCTCACAAAGTCTGTTGTTTTGGCTTTCCACTGAATTTTTATTTGGTCTATTGAATTCTTCATTTTTAATATTTCATTTTGATTTCTCTTTAAAATCTCAATGTCATTGGAAAATTTTCATTCTTGTGTGGATCTTTTTGATATTTAAATTCTTTATTTCATCAAAAATTTTCTTTCCATACAAGAATGGCAATGTCATGTCAATGCATATTCTATGGAAAATTCATACCTTGAGTACCTAGCCTAGGAATCAGAGACAGAGCACTGAAAAGCTAGTGTGCCAGGTCAGAGACAGGATGCTGCCAATGCAAAGAGTATACAGAGAGAAAATTCAGCTGTTAGAAAAGGTGTCCACAGTCAAGAGAATTAGACAGCAGCAGTGCACTGCATTGACATTCAAGAAGAACAGAAAATGGGCAAGTCCCAGAGGATGCCCTTCCTACAGAGAACTTTCAGTAGACCACAACACAAAGAGTTCTCCCAACTGTATCCCCAACTGTCTAATTCATATGAACCTGTGCCTTCTCTTTTAAGCTCAGAACACTGTAACACTATAAGCCAATTTCAGACTGACATGTAAATAGGACAGCCATGTGCAGCTATTTCATTCTGCTTCCTGTGTCATAGCCTAAGCTAACAACTTGGGTTAGGCAAAAACAACTATGGTGTTAGGCATCTTTAGTAAAAAGCTGAACAAATCTAAAATGTGTTCCCATTTTCTTAAGAAATACACTCTACAAAAGGTAGCTGTCAGGATGACTCGGTTTTGGCTAAAGGCAAAATCATTTTTATGTAAATATACTGAATAAACACACAAACAAATATCCCTAACAAACTACTGTCAGACCAACTTGAATGTTTTCATAACCAGCTCCTGAATGAAGTTCTGATAATCACGAGATACAAATAACCACTACAATTGGATCATGCCTGGTTACTATCAGGTCTGTTTCTGAAGCTTCTATATAGCTGGATTTGGCTACTTTATATTAATTTATACAATAAATGACTTTTATAAGAAAATAATAGGTCTAGTATGATGAAATCAAAATAAAAATGACTGAGAAGTACACAGGAAATGTCATATATTTTAAAGTTACATATGATATAACCTTATAGCATAAGAACTCACTTACCATGGTCTAAACCTCAAATCATTAATGCATGACTTAATTGTCTGCAAGACTAACAAATCACTTGTTAATCACATCAAGGCCTTACATGGGAGAAATACTCAGAATATATGGCATAGCCATTATTTCCTTGGAGAATTAAATATTTTTTATCAAGTATACATAGGAATGTTGTCTGGAAATGACTTAAGTCATAATTTTTTAGAAGAAAGGTATTCAATATTTGAAAGGATTAAATAATATAAAGTATATCATCTGGTGATTACAAGTGAAACTAGAGACAAATAACAGCACAAACCTTGGAATATCTGTAAATATGTAGGAAGCAAATTAAAATCTTTGTTTAAAAATATTTTATTCTTTTCTGAGCTACAAATCACAGTTTCTGGAAAAGAAAATATGCAAGGATTTTAAGATATAATGCTATTATAATTACCTTCTGACATCTTTTGTTATAGAAAATAAAGTTATAACAAAGTACATATATAAGTAGAGAATCATTTTCTTTTTTTTTCTTTTTTTTTTGACAGGCAGAGTTAGTGAGAGAGAGAGAGATGGAGAAAAAAGTCTTCATTTTCTGTTGGTTCACCCTCCAATGGCTGCTGTGGCCAGCACACAGCACTGATCCAAAGAAAGGAGCCAGGTTCTTCTCCTGGTCTCCCATGCGGGTGCAGGGCCCAAGGACCTGGGCCATCCTCCACTGCCTTCCCGGGCCACAGCAGAGATCTGGACTGGAAGAGCAGCAACTGGGACAGAATCCAGCACCCCAACCTGGACTATAAACCGGTGTGCTGACACCGCAGGTGGAGGATTAGCCTATTGAGCCACGGCGCCAGCCTGAGAACCATTTTCTTGCAATGCAGCAGATATATAAAAAGATGCTCCATATCACTAACATACCAGGTAAATGCAAATCAAACATGCAATAATATTTCACCTTCTTTTACAATGCCTTTTGTCAAAAGGATAGGAGATGACAAGTCTAGTTAGGGATGTGGATAAACAGGAACCCATCTATACAATTGGTGGAAATGTACGTGGGTACAGCCAGTATGAAAACAATATGAAAGTTCCTCAAAAAGTAAAAATAGAATAACCATAGGACTCATCAATTACTCTTCTGGGTGTATATGCAAAGAAATCAGTCAGTCATCACCTGGTAGAGATATCTGTGCTCCCATGTTTATTACAGCATTTTTACAGTAACCAAGAAATGGAAACAGACTAAGTAACCTTTGATGGATGAATAAATATTATAAATAAAGAAATGGAGAATCAAATATTATATAATGGAATGCTATTGAGAGAAAATTATTTAGCCTTTACAAAAGGAAATTTAGCCATTTGCTACAGCACAGATGAATCTGGAATATAAACCAGATATAGAAAAAAATATTTAAATTGCTTCATGGTCTCGATTATATGTAGAATCTTTAGGATCCAAATGCTGTACATAGAAACAGTGCATAACATTGGTTACTGGGGTAGGATGGAATGATGTAGGTCAAAGGGTAGAAATTGTTTTTAATCATTATTGATTTGAAAGGCAGCGACAGAAAATTCTCCTTTCTTTTAGTTTATTATCCAAATTGCCACAATACCCAGGGCTAGGCAAAGTCAAAACAGGAGCCAGGGACTCAATCCAGATTTCCCCTGTGGGTGACAGACCTACAACTTCAACCATCACCTGCTGCCTCCAAACATGCATTAGCATGACTCCAGAATTTAGTGCAGAGCCAGGGCTCAAACCCAGACCCTCCAATTAGGGCTGTGACATCTCATGTGGCATTTTACCTGCTCCACCAAATGCCTGGTCTGGGTATAAAGTTTTAATTCTGTAAGGTTAATCAGTTTAGAAAGCTGGTGAACAGTATGAGAACTCTAGAAAATTATATTATATTATATTATATTATATTATATTATATTATATTATATTATATTATATTCTCCTAGAAATAAATTCTCAGTGTTCTTACCATATATTTTAATAATTTAATGTGAAATAAACATTGATATCATATTTTGTCAACATACCACAAAACATGAATTGCAGTGGTATAAATGCATTGTACTCTGAAATATAATTTCCTTTATTTTAAGGAAGATACATATACATGAGAACCTACATGCACATATATGCACACTATTCTAAGTCTCTTGAAAAAAACCATTAATAAAAATTGTTTAAAAATACTACTAAGCTTTTTAGAAAACCATACAGTTTTACATTAAATATTTATGTTCATCGTGTTATCAAGACTTAAAAATATGTTAAAGTGTTGTACCTCTCTAGTAAATACTAGCATGTTATTTATTATTGGTGATGATATAGAATGAAAATAGATAATTCAGTGTTCCAAAATGAATATAGAAGGATTACATGACTGAGGAATGCATTATAGCTTTTATGCTTTTATCAGTTTTCAGATTTTCATGAGAAACATGTGTGTTTTTAATTGTAATTTTAATTTTCAGTTTTTACACATCATATAACATGTCCAAATCTTGAAGATACTATTCAGTGGTAGCTCTAATTAAAACAGAGTTTAGGAAATGAATCAATTTTCATCTATATTATGAGTGCTTTTGCAGGGCCATGAACAAAACACAGTTAAAGGAAGAGGACATTTCCTAAATGGAATTATCTCTACAGGCAAATGTGTTGGGAAAAAATTGTGAGAAACAGAAAATAGTAATCAGAGAAGGCCTTATAAATGTGCTGACAGTTAAACCCTTCCAACTCTAAGAAGTCTATTATCAATTTATTTGAGTTTCTAAGACCTGGAGTGTTTTTAGTTCTAGTATGATGGAAGCAACACAAGTATCCCTAACTTGATGCAAGCCTATGCAGCAGCTTTGGGCCGCTTTTCTGTTGTATGTGCAGATGTGCCTATCTGAGGTTTGCATATATGTCTGTGCTCCTATTTTTCTAACATCCCCAAAAAGTTCTTGTTAATTTTATCACCTGCTCTTAGTTGCTCATGAGAAGTAATGTTAACACACCAGCTATTCTGATGACTGATCAGAATTCTGATCACAGTGTGTCAACCCATCACAGAAACCTGTGGTCACCCTTGATGTCATCCAGGACAGGGCAAGGGAAAGCAGTAGTCACTAACAAGGTGTTAGTCCTTTTTGTCTATTTATCACAGACAATTATAGAATACCAGAGTATTCTGCTGTCCAGTCTCCAGTACTACCATTATACAATAGCTCATTTCACATTCAATGGCTAACTCAAAGAATGTTGATAGTATAGCAAATGAAATAAGGGCTCAGAATATTCTAGGGGGCTGATGCCATGGCTCAATAGGTTATTCCTCTGCCTGTTTTGCTGGCATTCCATATGGGTACCAGTTCTAGTCCCGGCTGCTCCTCTTTCAATCCAGTTCTCTTCTATGCCTGGGAAAGCAGTAGAAGATTGCCCAGGTGCTTGGGCCCCTGCACCCACATGGGAGACCAGGAAGAAGCACCTGGTTCTTGGTTTTGGATCAGTGCAGCTCCAGATGTTGCAGCTGTATGGAGAGTGAACCAATGGAAGGAAAACCTTTCTCTGTCTCTCCCTGTCACTGTCTGTAACTCTACCTCTCAAATAAATTATTAAAATCTTTAAAAAAATCTTTAAAAAGAATATTCTATATAAAATTCCCACTGAAATATATTAAAAGTCAAATATTCATTTTTTAAACATATATATTTTTCTGAAAGGTAGAGAGACAGATTTTCCATCTAGTTGTTTATTTCCCAAATGCTCCAACATCTGAGACTGGACCAGGCTGAACCTAGTATCCAGAAACTCTATCTGAGTCTTCAATGAGGGTGGCTAGGGGCCAAGTACTTGGGCCATAATTTGCTGCCTTCCTGAGGATACCTGGGGAGGGGGGCAAGTGCCTGTGGGCCTCTCAGACATAGGAAGAATTTCTGGCACAATCAGGTTGCAAATGTTGTGCAAGCAGGCTGCAAGCTGGAAAGCTTGTTTTCACCTGCTGGCAACTCCCCCATAATAACCTCTTGTTCAGTATGTGTGAGCCTGTACTTCTAACCACAACTTCAATCCTCTACCCAGAGCTAGTACAGGAGGGACCTGAGCCCCTAAGGAGAATCTGGCTGACTTCAGGAGACCCCTACTATCTCCATGGGTGGCCCCAGTTCAATCAGCATAGAGTATGTGAAGCCCCTGTCCAATGGGCATCCCCCTAGATTGACCCAATTAAAATGCAGTAATGCCATAAAAGCCCTGGGTGCTTCCTGAAAGCCATTGTCCTGATCTGGCATCCCATCTGGTCTCCTGTTGGACTAGATGCTTTACTGTTGCTTTGCAAACAAAATAAAGCTTTTGCATCTTATTTGCAAATTGCTTCCCAGGTTTTTATCTCTATATTAAGCTGAGGAAAAGCACACATGGAGCTTGCTCAGGTAACCACCCTCCCCTCCAGGACCCATAACACTTCCCAGGAACATTAGCCAAAGTGGATCAGAAGTAAAGCAACTGGGACTTGAACCAATGTTCTGATATGGGATACTGGCATCACAAGCAGTGACTTAATTCATTATATGATAATGTTGGCCTCTAAGAATATTTAAGTAAACTTGTTAAATAAAATTATTTAAATAAAATCCTAGCAGAATTGAATCTTAGAATATCTGACTTTAATAAATCACAGCATATTTATCATCTACCAATTCATTTTAGAAAATGACATTCAAAATACACAGAGTCATATATTTCCTGATATTTTCTAAAGCATTTATTTTCAGTGCCACCATAAGAAACTATTTACTATAGAGAGAAGAAAAATTCCTCAACCAAAATCCAAAATCTAGAAATCTGTACAACTTTGCCACAATCTGTACAAATTTACACTAGTTCCTAATTTACCCAATAAAACATGACTAACAAAGTTAAGGAAGTAGATGGTGATTTGTGGAAAAGACTTTTACATAATTAAGTCCAAGGAGAGTTACAAGCCAGACCTCCACTTTCTAAAATTAAGTTGTTTACTCAGACTTAGAAAACTACGAACTAACAAATATACAGATAGCTGGCTGGTGCATGGTATTTTCTTGAGTCTACTTTTTTTTTTAAGTCTGCTGCCATGGAAGATTCTGGTCACTTGCTACTTTCAAGGCTAAAAAAAAAAAGCAGCATACAAGAGCTGACCATTTCCCCAGGTCATGCTTACTTTATATACATTTATAGATATTTAAGTGCTAGACAAAAGTCTTGTCATAAAATTTCCAGTACTACCATTTTAAAGACATTTATCTTTCCTATTGAGCTACCAAAAATTAATGATGATTTTCAAGCATTAATAGTGAAAACTTATCTGCAAGATATACTGCAGAGAAAGATTCATTGAAATACTGATTTTCAATAAAGGGACTGATATAAAACTTTAGGTATAATGCCTGGGAGAAACTGAAACATAGGACTTCACTCCCTAGGAAATAAAATGATCATTTACTTGGTCTCAAGGGCTACTAAGTCATTGAAAGGGGCTGTACAAACCATGGTTTTTGATACTTAAAAACTATTTTACCATTCTATCTTGTGCAAGATCTTCACAGCTGTGACATGGTTTAAGTTCCATAATGTATCATCGAGAAGAGCTCATCCAAAGCAAAAATCAAATTTGACCATCCAAATTTGTCCATAAGACATCTTTCCATAACATATATCTTAGCCTGATAATCATTATATTGTAATTTTTAGAAGGGTTT
This sequence comes from Lepus europaeus, assembly GCF_033115175.1. NCBI lineage: Eukaryota > Metazoa > Chordata > Mammalia > Lagomorpha > Leporidae > Lepus > Lepus europaeus. Next base: position 32,677 of record NW_026909395.1, on the reverse strand, counting down.
TTTTTCCTACTTAAGAGAACCCTCCTTTGAGCAGATTCTGCTGTCTACATTTGCACCTTGGTGCTGTTCTGAGTGCTGCCTCCTGCTGGTGGGACATCCTACAGCACTCTGGTGGAGCCATCCTGTCTGACCTGTGGGACACTTCATAGGGGTCAACCCAGAGTGCAAGTTAGTGTTCAAGGAGAAGCCTGACTAGCTCCTGACTGCTCAGTGCAATCAGAGGGTCCAGTTTCTGGTTGATGTCCACAGGAATATGATGATAACCTGATCCCTTGCACAGCTTCTCTGGGAGCCAGTGGAGTGTGTAATGCCCTGCCCATGTCTCCTGGAGGCCCTGACTGAAGGTCTGCAGTTATCACTTGATCGTGGGCCTCTTGGTGTGGAGGAACATGGAGATGATGGACTCAGTGGTGGTGATCTTGCATATCATGGGGGTGGTCCAGGTGTAAAAGGAATGCCTGGGGTTGCACCATGGCAGCCAGGACTTGCCTGGGCTCCCTCCCAGGTGAGAGAGCTGAGAGGGAGTGAACCTCTGATGGCTACTGCCCTCGCCACTTCTTTGGAGTAAAAAAAAAATATTTTCAAGACAAGAGGTGATGGGAGAGAGGAAGAGGAGGGACAGCAGCCTTGTTACAGTTCTGGAAGCTCCTCAGCCACCTCTGCCTCTAGCTCTTTAACCTTTAAAACCTCAACATAAACAATATGTAAGTATGTTGTGCCCTTAATGACTTCCATCTGCCCAGCTGAATCAGTGAAATATCTCATGGCAGCCAAGTGTTAGTGCTCTCCCAATGCACAGCTGACATTGGAAAACATTCTAACCACACAGGGTACTTTTTCACAGTTTTCATTTGTCAATAAGAGTGACAAAATAAATAAAATATTTGCATTTATTATTAAAGTAGAAATGTGATAACTTTATTACCAGAAATGCTTTTACAAATTATAAATGCAATATATAAATGTCTGAAATGTAAGTATAGGTCAGAAAAGGATCAACCTCAGTTAGAAAACAAAGAAAATGTTGAAATTACTAGCTTGTACTTTAAAAATAATATTATTTAAATATACATAAATAATGAGTCTTAGAAAAATATGATACAATTATGGGGACACAGTATGTTACTACATCATGACCAGAATCTATTGTTAAGCTGACAGCATACTTTACAGATGTTTCCTATGCATAGTCAGATATTTTTATATCTGGGAATTGGGATTATATTAGAAAAACACATTTTTTTTTGGACAGGCAGAGTGGACAGTGAGAGAGAGAGGAAGAGAGAAAGGTCTTCCTTTGCCATTGGTTCACCCTCCAATGGCTGCTACAGCCTGAATACTGTGGCCAGTGCACCACACTGATCCGAAGCCAGGAGCCAGGTGCTTCTCCTGGTCTCCCATGCAGGTGCAGGACCCAAGCACTTGGGCCATCATCCACTGCCTTCCTGGGCCACAGCAGATAGCTGGACATGAAGAGGAGTGACCAGGACAGAATCCGGCACCCGGACCAGGACTAGAACTCCAGGGTGCCAGTGCCACAGGCAGATGATTAGCCTATTGAGCCAGGGCACCAACAAACTTTCCTAAATCGTAAATGTAGATAACCATACATCTCAAAACACTGCAAAAATCTAACAGCAGTTGCTGTTAGCCACAGAGTTCCATGTATTTGATTACTAAAGACACAATGGCAACTAATTTCAGATATAGGAATTCAAATAAATGTTTATTATTCAAGCTTCTGAAATTTTCTGATTTATCATTTAAGAAATACCTCACATAATTTCATGATTAGGTTTCTGTTTCAGGATTTCCCTGCCATATTCCTCCCATTGCCGGTAGCAGAGAGAAGTGTTCTTCACTTAAGTAGCTCCTTGCTATAGATTATATATTTAATTCCTAGTTGTGTGGTATCTCTTATAATTTATCAAAGAAAAGCCATGTCCATTTTGGAGATGGAGGGACTTAAATAGAGGCTAAAACTATAAAGTATGGAAACATTTATTCTCTTTGTTTATCCTTATATAATCAATGAAAAATTAACCTTATTGAAAATGCTTTTATATATTACCATTTAAAATGCCCACAGAATGCTGGAAGTTGTAGGCACAATATCGTGGGATATTGCAAAAGTACAGTTCTCATAATTTGGTGGATTCCAAGCTGGCTGAATTGAGAAAAGATGTGCTGCTTTATGCTAGGAGAAAATAGCAGAAAAAAGTGGAGGGATTGTGTCCCCAGTGGAAGTTGGAGACAAAACTGCAGTGGAAATTCTGCAGATGCAAGAGTGACACTATGGCATAGTGCAGAAGTTACACAATGAGCACAGACACAATATAGGATCCCACAGCCATGAGCAACAGGACATTGCCAGCTTTGGATAGTGAGGTGAGAGCAGGCTGCATGCAGCAGCTTGTGCCTCTCATGATATTGCCAGAGGGAGAGCCTGGCAGACCACACTGTCTTTGAGTCCATCCTGGGATCCTAATAGGAGCAGGGTACCCTTCTAACACAGTGAAGACAAAGGGCATTTCTTTATCCCTATCCCCCAACAAGGGCACGTGGTGGGGGGAAGGTGCCATTTTGACAACAGAAGTGGATGCAGCAGTACTTGTATGTACCTGTGAGCCCAGGAGGTTACCAGAGGGAAAAATCCATATTCCTCACAGACTTTGATTCTGGCTGGGGGCTGAACACCTACATAGGATTGTGATATGCCCCTAGCCTCTCAATATAGTACAGGTTCCAATGCTAAAAATGCCAAGGAGGATCACCCACAGGCTCTGGGAACATCTCTACTCTCTCTGTGGATGGGAAATGAAGAATAGGTTTTTTGAAAAAATAAACAAAATTGATACACCACTGGCCCAAATAACCAAAACAAAGAGGGAGAAGAAACAAATCAATGAAATCAGAAATGAAAAAGGAGCTGTAACAACAAACACCATAGAAACAAAAAGAATAATCAGGAATTATTGTGGCAAGTGGTTTGCCAGCAAATTGGAATATCTAGCAGAATTGGATAGATTTCTGTACACATACAATCTACCAAAATTGAGTCATGAGGACATAGAAAATCTAACAGACTTAACAAATTGACAAATTGACTTAACAAATTGACACTCTTGTTTATGGCATCAGTAATCACCCCAGGCTCTTGTCAATTTCTTAAGTCATCAACAGGAGTCACTGTGCACTTACTCCTCATGTAGGATCTCTGTCCTTAATGTGCTGTACATTGTGATTTAATGCTAAAACTAGTACTCAAACAGTATTTTTCACTTTGTGTGTCTATGTGGGTGCAAACTGTTGAAGTCTTTACTTAATATATGCTAAACTGATCTTCTGTATATAAAGAGAATTGAAAATGAATCTTGATATGAATGGAAGGGGAGAGGGAGTGGGAAAGGGGAGGGTTGTGGGTGAGAGGGAAGCTATGGGGCAGGGAAGCCATTGTAATCCTTAAGCTGTACTTTGGAAATTTATATTCATTAAATAAAAGTTAAAAAATAGAAAATCTAACAGATTAATAACCCAGATTGAGATTGAGTCCATACTATAGACCCTCTCAATAAAGAAATTCCAGGGCCAGTTGGCTTCACTGCTGAATTCTGCTAGACATTTAAAGAAATAGAAGGAACATTCCTCAAGACAATTAAGGCAATTTATGACAAACCCACAGCCAGCATCCTACTGAATGGGGAAAAGCTGGAAGTATCCCCCCTAAGATACAGAACCAGACAAGGATGCACACTCTCATGATTGCTATTCAATATAGTCCTGGAAGTTTTAGCCAATGCCATTAGGAAGAAAAATAAATCAAAGGGATTACAAATTGGAAGGGAGGAAGTCAAATTATCCCTATTTTGCAGATCATATGATTCTAAATATAATAGAACCAAAAGACTCCACTAAGAGCTTATTGGAACTCATTAAAAAGTTTGGGAAAGTGGCAGTACATAAAATTAGCACACAAAAATCAATAGCTTTTGTATACAAAACAATGCCATGTCTGAGAAAGAAGTCTTAAGATCAGTCCCATTCACAGATAGAATTCTATGACTGATATTTTTTTTTAAATAATGAAAAAATAGAAGAAGACACAAAAAACTGAAGCATCTTCCATGTTCATGGATTGGAAAAATCAGTATCATCAGAGTGTACATTCTACCAAAAGCAATTTACAGAATCAGTGAGATCCCAATCACAATAACAAGGACATTCTCATCTGACCTAGAAAAAACAATGTTAAAGTTATATGGAATCACTACAGACCCTGAATAGCCACAGCAATCTTATACATAAAACCAAATCTGGAGGCACCATGAAATCAGATTTCGAGACACACTACTGGGAGTTATAATCAAAACAACCTGGTACTGGCAAAAAAAAATATGAGTAGACCAATGAAACTGCATAGAATCTCCATATTAATCCATGCATCTACAACCAACATATTTTTTTCACAAAAGAGCTAAAATCAATCCCTGGATCAAGGACAGTCTCTCCACCCTCACCTCAAACAAAAACCCAGTCAAAATGATTCAAATACCTTAATCTATGACCCAATACCATCAAATTATTCTAGGAAAAAATCAGATAAACTTTGCAAGACTTTAGCATAGGCGAAGACTTTAATTTTTTTAATTTTATTTTAATAAATATAAATTTCCAATGTACAGCTTAAGGATTACAGTGGCTTTTTGCCCTATAACTTCCCTCCCACCTGCAACCCTCCCATCTCCCACTCCCTCTCCCATTCCATTCACATCAAGATTCATTTTCAATTATCTTTATATACAGAAGATCAATTTAGTATATACTAAGTAAAGATTTCAACAGTTTGCAACCACACAGAAACACAAAGTGTAAAGTATTGTTTGAGTACTAGTTATAGCATTAATTCACAGTGTACAACATATTAAGGACAGAGATCCTACACAAGGAGTAGGTGCACAGTGACTCCTGTTGCTGACTTAACAAATTGACATCCTTATTTATGGCATCAATAATAACCCGAGGCTCTTGCTATGAGTTGCCAAGGCTATGGAAGCCTTATGACTTTGCCAACTCCAATAATACTTAGACAAGGTCATAGTCAAATAGTCAAAGTTGTAGTTCTGTCCTCCCTTCAGAGAAAGGTACCTCCTTCTTTGATGGCCCATTTTTTCCACTGGGATCTCACTCGCAGAGATCTTTCATTTAGGTGTTTTTTTGTTTTGTATTTTTTTTTTGCCAGAGTGTCTTGGCTTTCCATGCCTAAAATACTCTCATGGGCTCTTCAGCCAGATCCAAATGCTTAAAGGGTGATTCTGAGGCAGAGTGCTGTTTAGGACATCTGCCATTCAAAGACTGTAATTTTTATCCCTCAAACCTCCCTGTCTGTGATTATGAGGAATTATTATAATTGAATTGACAATGAATATGAATTATAGTAATAAAAATAATGGCTAATAAGTTTTGAACCATTAACAAAGGGCAGATTTTATTCTAGGGGCTTGGGAGGTATACAACCATTACATTTTCACAATGACCCCATAAGGAAGAAACTATAACCTTTTTATGTTTTGAAAAAAGAGTGCAGGTGCTGCGGCTCATTTGTTTAATCCTCCACCTGTAGCACCAGCATCTCATATGGGTGCCAGGTTCTAGTCCCGGTTGCTCCTCTTCCAGTCAAACTCTCTGCTGTGGCCCAGGAGGGTGGTGGAGGAGAGCCCATGTGCTTGGGCCACTGCACCCACCTGGGAGACCAGGAGGAAGCACCTGGCTCCTGGCTTCAGATTGGTGTAGCTCTGGCCGTAGCAGCCATTTGGGGGTGAACCAATGAAAGGAAGACCTTTCTCTCTGTCTGTCTCTCTCTCTCACTAACTGTATCTGTCAAATAAAAAAAAAGAAAAAGAAAAAATAAACTGAGGCCTAGGGTGTTTAAATAGAATGTGATGGTCACAACTGCTTTTTTTGTTTTTTACTCCAAAGAAAAACTATTGATCATAATGCATTTGAGCATGGGGTTTAGAGGCTTACAGATCTGGTGTTATGCCTTATCCCTTTAAGTGCAGTCACAGTCATTTATCATTTGTTTTCCACAATTGGTGGAGAAATATAAATTTAAAGAAGTATATTGCTCTTCTTTATCTACTCTGAAAATATTTTGACTTACTGGGAGTTTAGGTAGTAGTTAATGCATAGATACTGACAAATGGGTGAGTGGATGAAGACCTTCAGCTTTGTTATCTTCTGCCACAAGATAACACAGAAATGCCTAAACAAGTTGAAAGTCTCCTTTCTGGGAGTCACAACAAGCATATGTAATAGTAAATAAACACTAGACTTTAACCCTAACCACAGAAGATTATAAGGGGATTCTACACTTTACAAACATAATGAAAAGATTAATTTGATTTCTCATTCTTTTGCCTTTTTCTATGTATTCAGTATAATTTAAAAATTTTCCCTTCATTATTTTAAAATATTTTTTCAATTATTTTTAATTTGCATTAATATAAAAAGAGCAGATTTAATATACTTCTGAGGTATAATTCTAGAGAGATAACCATACTTCACTCCCATCCTTCTCTCCATCAACCAATGCTCCTCCTTCCCTTCTTTTTTATTTAATCTTTGCAAAAGCTTAATTTTAGTCCATTGTATAATCACAGATTTAATGCACCACTAACAGTGGTAAGTTAAAGGTAGAAAGACCACAGTTTCACAGAAATATAAACAAGGGCTAAAAACACCAAATCACAAGATGCCCATTTCATTCCCACATATCTTTTGTGCTTTATAATTCTACCATATATCAGAGAAAACATAATATTTGTCTTTGGGATACTGGATGATTTCATTAAGCATAATTGTATCCAGCTGAATCCAATTCTTTCCAAAACACAGAATTTCATTAATTTTTATGGCTGAGTAGTTTTCAATAATGTATATATACTAAAAATCTTTTTTGAAGATTTATTTACTTATTTGAAAGTCTGAATTTTATAGGGTAAGGGAGAGAGAGAGAGAGAGAGAGAGAGAGAGAGAGAGAGAGAGATAGAGAGAGAGAGATTCTTTCTGCTGGTTCACTCCTCAAATGGCCACAGCAGTCAGGGTTGGGCCAGACTGGAGCCAGGGGCTTCTTCCAAGTCTCCCACATGGGTTCTGGACCCCAAGAACACAGGACATTTTCCATTATTTTTCCATGTGCATTAACAAGGAGATGCATCAGAAGTGGAACATCAAGGACTAGAACAGGTGCCAATATGGGATACCAGCCCTGTAGATGCAAGTTGAACCTGCTACAGCATAGCTCTAGCCCCAACATTTTCTTCATTGAGTCATCAATTGATGGGCATCTGTGTGATTCCATGTGTCAGCTATCTGAGAACTAATCTGCAATGAATGAGGGTTCTTTCAGAGGGTGATTTAATTTCATTTGGGTAAATTCCCAAAGGATGCATGACTGGACCATATGGTAGATCTATTTTCAGATTTCTGAGTAATCTCTATTATCTTCCATAATGATTATGCTCATTTGCATTACCATCAACAGTGTATTAAGGTAGTGTTTTCCATGCATCCTAACCAGCATTTATTATTTTACTGATTTTTGGATGGTTACCATTGTAACTGGGTGAGGAAATACCTAATATGGTTTTTATTTAAATTTCCCAGATGGCTACTACTTCTGAGCATTTTTTCATTTGTTATATTTCATCCTTTGAAAAAATGCCTGTTCATATCCTTTACCCATTTCTTAACTGTATTGTTTTGTTGTTGTTGAGATTTTGAGCTTTTTATAGATTCTGAATATTAACTGTTTATCAATTTCATAGTTCACAAATATTTCATCTCATTCTGTCAGTTGCTTCTTCACTGTGTTAAGCTTTTATTTTATAGTGCAAAGGCTTTGTAGCTTGATGTAATCCCATTTTTCTATGTGGGCTTTGATTGCCTGTGCTTATGGGGTTTTTTCCAAGAGTCCTTTGCATATGTTAATGTTGTGCATAATTTCCACATTATTTTCCTCTAGTAACTTTATGGTATCAGGTCATAGATGTAGATCTTTGATCCACTTTGAATTGACTTTTTGTGTATGATGTAAGGTAAGTGTATTATACTTCTGCATGTGGAGATCCAATTTCTCCAGCACCATTTGTTGAAGAGACTGTCCTCTCTCCAGGGATTGATTTTAGCTCCTTTGTCAAAGTTTGGTGTAAATGCATAGATTAATTTCTAGGGTTTCTATTCAGTTCCATTGGACTGCATGTCAATTTATTTTGCCAGCACCAAGCTATTTGATTATAACTGCCCTGTAGTATGTCTCAAAATCTGGTATTGGGATGCCTCTGGTTTGTTTTGTTTAAGATTGCATTAGCTGCTCCAGGTGCCTTGTGTTTCCATGTGAATTTTAGCATCATTTTTTCTAGATCTGAGAATATTATTGGTATTTTGATTAGGATTGCATTGAAATCTGTAAATTGTTTTGGGTAATATGGACACTTTGAGTATCTTAATTCTTCCAAATCACAAACATAGATGATTTTTAATGTATTATTGTGCCTTCTTCATTTCTTTAATGTTTTGTAATTTTGGCTGTAGAGATCTTTCAAACCTTTGATTAAATTTACTCCAAGGTATTTAAAGTTTTTTAATTATTGAAAATTGTACTGAAGTTACAAGTTGTTCTTAGCCATGGCATTGTCTAGGTATAAGAAGGCTACTGATTTTTTTTTTTTGTGTGTGTGTGTGTTGTTCTTATAATCTGCAACTTTACCAACTTTACTCTCTTATGAGTTCCAATATTCTTCAGTGAAGTCTTTTGGTTCCTTTATATGTAAGATCATGACATCTGCAAACAAGGATAATTTGATTTTCTCCTTTACACATCATATATCTTTGATTTCTTTCTTCTTTTTTGCCTAGTGGCTTTGGTTAAACATTCAGGACTATATTGAATAGCACTTGTGAAAGTGGGCATCCTTCTATGGTTCTGGACCCCAGTGGAAATGCTTCTGCCTTTTCCTCATTCAGTACAATGCTGGATATAGGTTTGTCTATAATTCCTTGATTGTGTTGAGGAATGAATATTGCTCTATATCCAATTTGCTTAAGAATTTTATAATGATGTTATATTTTATCAAATGCTTTCTTTGCATGTATTGAAATAATCATGGGTTTATTCTTCAGCTTAATGTGATGTACTGCATTTATTTATTTGCATATGTTTAAACATTCCTGCATACCAGAGATAAATCCCACTTGGTCCAGGTGAATGATGATTCTGATGTGTTTTTGGATTCAATTAGCTTACCTTTTATTGAAGATTTTTGTATCTGTGTTTATCAGGAATATTGGCTTATCATTTTCTTGTTTTTGACTTAAGGTGATGTTGGCTTCATAGTAGAAATTTGGGAGGATTCCTTCCCTTTCAATTGTTGTAGAAGTTTCAGAATTAGAATTAGAATTAGAATTAGAATTAGAATTAGAATTAGAATTAGAATTAGAATTAGAATTAGAATTAGAATTAGAATTAGAATTAGTTCTTCTTTAAAAGTCTTGTGAAATTCTACAGTGAAGCCATCTGGTCCAGGGCTTTTCTTTGTTGGGAGAATCTTTATTACTGATTCAGTCTCCATCTTGCTTATTGGCCTGTTTAAGTTTCTGTGTCTTCGTAACTCAATTTTGATAGATTGTATGCTTCTAGAAATCTATGCATTTCTTGTAGATTTTTCCAATCTGTTGGCATAGAGCTGTTTGCAGTAATTCCTGATGATTCTTTTTTTATTTCTGTGGTCCCTGTTGTAACATTTGTTTTTTTTCTTTTTTTAAAGATTTTTTAATTTGGCCGGCGCCACGGCTCACTAGGCTAATCCTCCGCCTTGCGGCGCCGGCACACCGGGTTCTAGTCCCGGTCGGGGCACCGATCATGTCCCGGTTGCCCCTCTTCCAGGCCAGCTCTCTTCTGTGGCCAGGGAGTGCAGTGGAGGATGGCCCAAGTGCTTGGGCCCTGCACCCCATGGGAGACCAGGAGAAGCACCTGGCTCCTGCCATCGGATCAGCGCGGTGCGCCGGCCGCAGCGCGCTACCGCGGCGGCCATTGGAGGGTGAACCAACGGCAAAAAAAGGAAGACCTTTCTCTCTGTCTCTCTCTCACTATCCACTCTGCCTGTCAAAAATTAAAAAAAAATAAAAAAAAATAAAAAAAATTAATTTACTTGAAAGTAAGAATTACACGGAGAAAGAAGGAGAAGCAGAGATAAAGAGAAGCCTTCCATTGCTGGTTCACTCTCCAGTTGGCTGTAATGGCTGGAGTTTTGTTGATCTGAATCCAGGAGCCAGGAAAGTGTTATGAGTCTCTCATGCAGGTGGAGGGGCCCAAGGACTTGGGCCAACTTCCACTGCTTTCCCAGTACACAGTGAAAAGCTGGATCATAAGTGGAGCATCTGGGTCTTAAACCAGTACCCCTATGGGATGCCGGCACTTCAGGCAGTGTCTTTATCTGCTGTGCCACAGACTGGTCCTAACATCACTTTTTTCATCTTTGATTTTGTTAATTTTGGTCTTCTCCCTTGTTTGTTTAGGTAAACCAGAGATGTATCAATTTCATTTATTTTTCAAAACACTATTTCTTCATTTCATCGATTTTTTGCATTATTACATAATGACCAAATTTGTCTCTTTTGAGTTTCTTTATCCTTTTTAAAGATTTATTTATTTATTTGAAGGAGTTACACCAAGAGAGAAGGAGAGGCAGAGAAAGAGGTCTTCCATCTGCTGGTTCACTCCCCATTGGCAGCAATGGCTGGAGCTGCGCCAGTCTGAAACCAGGAGCAGGAACATCTTCTGGGTCTCCCATATGGGTACAGGAGCTCAAGGACTTGGGCCATCTTCTACTACTTTCCCAGGCCATAGCAGAGAGCTGGATCAGAAGTGAAGCAGTCAGGACATGAAGCAGCACCTACATGGGAGGCTGGCACTGCAGGCAGTGTCCTTACCAGCTATGCCACAGCACTGGCCCCAACAGTTTCTGTCTTAAAGTCTATTGTCTTTGGCTTAGTGCCCACACAACTGAACACATGCCAGGTAGGGCTCCAGAGACTCACTGCTGGCAGACCCATGGGCTGAGGGCAGACACTCTTCCTCCCTTCCACTTCTGACATGCTGCTAGCTTAGTGTGTGTATGTGCGGTAACACCATGTCTGCTCCACTGTTAGCCATTGTGCCTTGTGCCCAGAAGGCTACCACTGTGGTAATTTTCCTTCATGGATTGGAAGATACTGGTAATGGATGGGCAGAAGCCTTTGCAGGTGTCACAAGTTCACATACCAAATGTATTAGCTTGCATACACCTGTTATGCCTGTTACCTTACATATAAACATGGATATGCCTTCTTGGTTTGATAATATTGGACTTCGATCAGACTCACAGGAGGATGAATCTGGAATTAAACAGGCAGCAGAAAATGTAAAGGCTTTGATAGATCAAGCAGTGACAAAGTGGCATCCCCTCTAACAGAATTATTTTGGAAGGATTTTCTCAGGGAACAACTTCGTTTTTATATGCTGCTGTTACCACATAGCAGAAACGAGGGTGTCACTGCACTCAGTTGCTGGCTTCCACTTCGGACTTCATTTACAAGGGGTGCTAACAGGGATATTTCTATTCTCCAGTGCCATGGAGATTGCAACCCTTAGGTCCACTAATGTTTGGTTTTCTTACTATGGAAAAACTAAACACATTGCTAAATCTGGCCAGTGTAACCTTTAAGACCTATGAAGGCATGAGGCACAGTTCCTGTAAGCAGGAAATGGATGTCAGGCAATTCATTGATAAAAATCCTACCTCTAATTGATTTGAGTCATTAAGAAGCCTTGTGTAGAAGTACACCAGTATCTATGTTGTACAGTGTAATGCTTTTCCTTTGCTCAGCCTTGAAACTTCTATTTGCACTGTTAAAATGTTTCACAATTACACACCTATGACAATGACTAAATAATGTCTCCTCATAGGAAATTCATATTTCAGTTTCTACACATGTATTTGTAAAATATGATCCAAAATATACTTTTATTAATATAGGTGAAGCAGCTAGCTTCTTTTTCTTAACTGGAATTTAGCAGAATAATAATGTATTTCAGTCAGATTTTTTATTACATTATTTGAAATTTAACAGTATGCTTAAGGAAAATTTATGTAGGTGTGAATGAGCATTTAAGATATAAGAGATTTTAGCATAGTGTGACTTAGTCTATAAATTTGCTCAAAAGTTGCTTAGTCATCATGCACTCTCTGGTATCTTTATATATGCACTCATGTGTAATGATTGTAATACCTAAGAGGGAGAAGGTATTACATTATTCCTAATAATACAGATATGCTTTTATGTGTCAGTAAGGAGTAATATTGCTCTCTTGAAGTAATGACCTTTTTATTTTGGGGGCCAGACTTTTCCCTGATGTCGAGAAAAAAACAATATTTTTTCCTAATTGTCCTTCATAGCAGACCAAATACTGCTTTCCTGCCATAGAATCTACTGTCAACAATGCTGTAATTTGACATTATGAATCATAGACATATGGTATTGAAAATCTATTTGCACTTTAAGAGAAAATAACCATTACTTAAAACTTTCTGTATAATATTTCAAATAACCTTACATTAGTCTAAACTTAGACCTGTTAAGTGATTAGAATCTTCAATCCAGGTAATAAGTCATTCTGTGCTTTTATTTTTCTATATATAATTCAAAGAATAATTAGGTCCTATTCTAGTATATTCTGAAGTAGTTGAAACCAATCTTAAAAACTAATTTCTGAGATGATTTCACCTCCTGGTAGCATAGTTTGTTTTCTGTACATTTGTTTCAAACCAGCTACTGTAGGAAATGATCAGTCCATTTGAAAAATGTTTTTATGTACTAATAAACTTAGGTTTTCATTTTGTATTTAAATGATTTTAATGATTAGTTTTCTGTGCAGACATAGAAACAGCAATCATTCAATTTTATATAGTCAAAACTCCCGATTACTGACAAAAATGTTTGAAAACAAGTTTATGGATAATAAACATTAATTAGAATCATGTTCTGTGGTATAGTTACCACAGTTTAATATGTAGCAAAAATGGATGCTTAACATTTCTGAGGCATGTTAATTTTTCTGCTGTATTCCAACTGAGCAAATGATGTTAAGAATGTATCTTTAGGCCGGCGCCATGGCTTAACAGGCTAATCCTCCACCTTGTGGCACTGGCACACCGGGTTCTAATCCCAGTTGGGGTGTCGGATTCTGTCCTGGTTGCCCCTCTTCCAGGCCAGCTCTCTGCTATGGCCCAGGAAGGCAGTGGAGGATGGCCCAAGTGCTTGGGCCCTGCACCTATGTGGGAGACCAGGAGAAGCACCTGGCTACTGGCTTCAGATCAGCGAGATGCGCCAGCTGCAGCGGCCATTGGAGGGTGAACCAATGGCAAAAAGGAAGACCTTTCTCTCTGTCTCTCTCTCTCTCACTATCCACTCTGACTGTCAAAAAAAAAGAATGTATCTTTATAAATGAGTGCTAATTGGTAATGAAAATAATTTAGTAATAGACTATACAGGATATTAATAATGAAGCCATATGTTTGAAAATCTTTTACTGAGTCATTTTGCTTTGCCTTAAAGAACAAAATCTTCTGTTTCAGTTATATAAATCAGCAAGATGTTATTTATGGCAAGAAATAATGTTTAAATGTGCTGTAATGTGGGAAATGTAAATGTTTTCCACAGTTTCTATTTATGTGAAATATAATTTAATTCTGAAAAAAGTATATTTTGTCTGTTATTAGGATAGATGCTCCTGCCTATTTTTTATTTCCTTTATCATGGAATAATTTTCTCCGTTCTATCACTTTTAATCTGTGTATATATTTGTTGGTGCAGTGTGTTTCTTGTATGCAACATATAAATGAGTCTTTGTTTTTAATCCATTCAACTAGTCTGTATCTTATTTGGAGAGTTTATTCCACTTACATTCAAGATTGTTATTGATGAGTGATGACTTGTTCTTGCCATTTTTTTCCACAAATATTCCTACTGGTATTTTTTGATCTCCTTTGTACTATTATTAGGTTTTCTGCCTCCCATTTTTTTATGATGCTGATTATCTTTCTCTGTTTCTATGTTTAGTGCAGCTTTAAGTATCACTTGTAAGGCACCATGTTTTTACATTTTTGTTTGTTTTGGAAAGTCTTTATTAACCTTCATTTATAAATGAGAGCTGAGCTAAGTACAGTATTCTAGCCCTATGGTTTTGTTTTTCTTTAAGGATTTGGACTATGTCTCTCCTTTCTATCCTTTTCTATAGGATTTTTGATGAGAAACCTGCTGTCAATCTGGAGCTCCTTTAAAGATAATCTGGCATTTCTGTTTTGTGCTTTTGTTTTTAATTTGACTGGCAGATTTAAGACAGTGAGAGAGAGAGAGACAGAGAGAAAGGTCTTCCCTCTGTTGGTTCACTCCTCAAATGGCTGCTGTAGCCAGCACACTGTGATGATCTGAAGCCAGGAGCCAGGTCCTTCCTCCTGGTCTCCCATGTGGGTACAGGGCCCCAAGCACCTGGGCCATCCTCCACTGTCTTCCCAGGCCACAGCAGAGAGCTGGACTGAAAGAGGAGCAACCGGGACAACCAGCACCCCAACTGGAACTAGAACCCAGAGTACCGGTGCCATAGGCAAAGGATTAGCCTAGTGAGTCCTGGCACCAGCCTGTAATTGCAAGTTAAAAGTCACTAATCCAGCATTTTATATGCTTCTAGTGTGAAGACTGGTAAGTGCTCTTCTATTATTACACAGGGAAACAGCTTTATTTGAATCCTGTATTTGTATTTGTTCTAATAGACAGCCTAGTTATTGGCTTGTCACCTTAAACTTGTTTAGTCTTGGTTTTCAGCTTTTCTAAAGTAGGCCTGAACAAATGTAAGGTTTTCCATTAAGCATTATTAAATTTGAGGTATGGAACTCCAATATTTTATTCCCCTTAACATCAAACCAGGGCTACTTAACATACTTTTTGATATGATGGTCTAAAATTAGCATTAGGGGGGTCATCACTGTGGCATAGCCAGTAACTGCAGCCTGCAATGCCAGCATCCCATATGGGTACTGCTTTGAGTTCCAGCTTCTCCACTTCCAATCCAGCTCCCTGCTATGGTCTGGCAAAGCATTAGAAGATGGCCAAAGTCCTTGGGCCACTGCACCCGCATGGGAGACCCAGAAGAAGCTCCTGGCTCCTGCCTTCAGATTGGCATAGCTCCAGCCATTTCAGCCAGCTGGGAGTAAACCAGCAGATGGGAGACTTTTCTCTCTATGCCTCTTCTTCTTTTGTATGCAACTCTGGCTTTCAAGTAAATTAATTGATTTTTAAAATCCTATAAAAATAAAATAAAATAAGGATTACTGCAGTGTGTGATTCTTAATTATAAAGTACAGCCTTTGAGTGTTTCACTTACATGACTGTGATGTTAATAATATATTAACAAGGTCTTACTTGGGTTAGAACTTAGATAAACTTCAAACCAAATAATCTGAAATATATTTTTACACTCCCACCCCAGGATCAGCTACTCTCTGGTGAACCTCATGTAGTTTCACTCCATCGATGCTCAGTCTATCTCACCCTCAAGGGCTTGTGGGGACTTTACATATCCAGCTCTCAAGTTTTCATCTGTTCAGTTACATTTATTCTAGTTTCTTCTTTGGAAAGTTCTTGCTGTCCTCAGATATGGTGACTACTGCATCTCAATAGCAGCAGGTATTGACTGTAATCCAGCTCATTGTATTGTTGAAAGGTATTTTTTCCTAGCAAGAACACATACAACTATAGTGACTGCTTGTCAAATTTTCTTTTCTTGGTGATCTCAATGTTTTATTGCCTCATATTCACCTGACATCTTCTCACAAGCTTTCAAACACTCCTCAATGCTTTTGCTGTGTTTTTTAGTGCCAAGAGATTTTAACTAGCTATTGAAAGTAAAATTACCTAATTGTATTTCTACATTCATGTTTTTGGCCCACTGAGAATATATCCTGATATTTCATATGACAAAAATGCATTTTAGTAACTCATTTTGATATAATTTCTAATTTTGGAAGTCTGTCACATTTTCAGATTGATTTGAAAGGCAGAACAATAGAGATAGGGAGAGGTGGAGAGATTTTACTTCTACTTGCTCACTGCCCAAATAGCTAAAACATCCATGTCTGGGCCAGGCTGAAGCCAGGAACCAGACATTACATTCTGGTCTCCTACATGGGTGGCAGAGGCCAAGTAATTGGGTCACCTCCCACTGCTTTCTCAGGCACATTATCAAGACACTGTATTGGAAGCAGAACAATCAGAACTTGGAGAGGCATTCCAGTGAAGAATACTGCTACCACAAACAGATGCTTAACCTGCTGTGGCACAATGCCAGACCTTCTTATAAAGTTAAGATTCAGTTATGTGGAAGCCAAAGTAAGAGAGAGCAAGCTATCACTTTTATTAGTTTTTCCTAAATAGTTGCTTATCACAGAATAATATAATACAAATATTTCTATTACTTATTTCTCTATTTTATATTTTATATAACTCACAAAATAGTGATTGTATAAAAATTCACAGCAAGTTACCAAAGCATACAGTTTGCAAAGATGTTTTGTTACATTCAGTTTCCAAAGGATGCCCTCATCTCAATAGTTAAAATGCAGACATTATGTGGTATTTCATTACCTTTGGTAAAAACTATCCTCATTATTTTGTCTCCTCACAGTACTAACTCTGGTATCTACTTTATGCACAATCTGCTAGTACTAGAATGTCAGAAAAGATTAAGGCTGGAACAACAAGAGGCAGATATTGCCAAGAAGCAATGTCAGCCTTGGGTCATCTTAGTATCATCTGTCTACACAGATGGGCAAGGTTAGAGCTCAGGGGCCTCCATCCTGGTGTCTATAGATGCTCTCAGTTGGGCAAGAAGCAAATTTGTGGGGGTAAAGTGGAAATAGAGGCCATCTCTAAGGAACCCAAGTGGCTGTGCTGTGGTGTGGTTGGACCAATGACACAAACAAAGGAGCCAGTGTGGGTGCTGATGCTGTGGCATAGTGGGTACGGCTTCTGCCTACAGTGTTGGCATCCCATATGGGCACCGGTTTGAGTCCTGGATGCTCCACTTCCAATCCAGCTATCTTCTATGGCCTGGGAAACCAGGAGAAAATGCCCCAAGTCCTTGGACCCCTGAATCCATGTGGGAGAGCTCTGGAAGAAGCTTCTGGCTCCTGGCTTTGGAATGGCACAGCTCTGTCCATTGTGGCCAATTGGGGATGGAGGTAAACACTGTTGATACACCCATACAGGCCCTAACTGTGGCCATTAACAAACTTCACACAAAGAAGTCTAATGACCCTCCAGTTTGTTGGGGATGTCAGGAAATAGGACACTTACAGTGAAACTGCCCAAATGCTGACACACGGGGCAATCCCAAAACACTGTGTCCCAGATGTAAAAAACAATTCCATTGGACACCTGGAACAAGCCCACATTCTACACCAAAAATTTCATGTCAGCAAGAAACATAAAACTGCTTTTCCTAGAGCTAACAATGAATCAATGCAAACATCTAGGCACTCTTGCAAGAACTGTGCACCCCTCGCCCTGTTAGGCCGACTGCAACAAGCAGGAGTGAACATGTGAGGCCTTGCTCCTAATAAGCTCTGGCAAGTGGACATCATGCACATTAACTCATTTGTTAAACTTAAGTTTGCCCATGTGGTGGTAGAAACTTATTCAAAGGCTGTATTTGCAACAGCCCAATCTGGAGAAAAGGCTAGTAATGTGATAAAGGTGGTTAAATCAGCCATGCTGGTCCTTGGTGTCCCCTGGACCATAAAGACTGACAACAAGCCAGCGTATACATCATAGGAATTTAATTCCTTCCTGAAATCCTGGAACATACAGTCTGCCACAGGTATACTATACAACCCATAGGGACAGGCAATCATTGAAAGAACTCATATGACAATTAAAGATTTCTTACAAAGACAGAAAAACAATAATATGCCCCCAGACCCACAGCTTGCTTTGACTGAGGTCCTTTTCACTATCAATTTTCTCACTTTTGATTCCCAAGTGATAAGCCCAGCTTATAAACACTAGGGATCCTTTCCATCCCAGACCCCAGCCACTATGGTTAGGTGGAAAGAGCCCCTGACAGGAGAATGGACAGGACCACACCCCCTGCTAACCAAGGGTTTGAGGATATGTTTGTGTCTTTCCAGAGAATGTGGGACAGCCTATTTGAGTACCAGCCAGAAACATCAAGCCTGCAACTGACAGCCAACCAGAACCAGCTGAACAAGACTGAGAGTCTGCCTTGTTAGCAGACTCACCTGCCCTATCATCCTACCCTGAGAAATTGCCCATAGCCACATCTGTTACTGTTTTATACCCCACTAGCTCTGGTCAGCCACTCAAACAGCCCACAGCCTGCATGTGGTCATGCCATTCCTGATAACCATTGTTCCTCATTCCTGCCCCTATCTGAGCAAGCACTCCTGTGGTCTCTCATTTTCAGCACTGGTTAGTCAATGATGGGTAAGATCCCCTGGGGGACAACCTAAGACAGGCACAGCCGTGTATGGAGACCACATGGAAACAGGGTCAACAATGGTATGGCCAAGAATCATGTCCCCCGTTGCTCAAAAATAAACAAAAAGGGGGAAATGTGGTGGAATGAGAAGGTGAAAATGTCATGCCAAGATGGCCACTGAGGTGAGAGGGTCATGCCAAGATGGCCACTGACAACAGAAACAGCCTAGCAACAGGCTGTGGTTGGATGATTGCAGAAACTGCCTGGCAAGAGCCTGACTGGCAACAGTCCATGATTAGATGATGGCAGAAACTGCCTGGCAACAGAGCCTGACTGGCAACAGGCTGTGATTGGATGGTTTTGGAAACTGCCTGGCAACAGGCTGTGATTGGTTAGGGCATAGACTGCCCCATGACCGGATTGGCTGCCTTGGCTATATAAGCAGCTGTAACAACTGAAATAAATGAGTCTGCAGGCTGATTGCCTCAGGTCCACTTTCACCCAACTCCCAAGGTCTGTGTGGTGACCCCACACCTCTTGCCCCCACCACGCTCCTCCTTTCAGAAATGAATCCACAACAACAGCAGAAGGAAGACCTTTCTGTCTCTCTGCCTTTCCTTCTCTCTGTGTGTAACTCTGACTTTAAAATAAATAAATCTTTACTTAGTATAGAGGTGACATTCTGTATATAAAGTTAATTAAAAATGAATCAATGAAGAATGGGATGGGAAAGGGAGTAGGGGATGGGATGGGAGTGGTGGTGGGAATGTGGTTATTGAGGAAAGAACTGCTATATTCATAAAGCTACACCTATGAAATTTATATTCATTAAATAAAAGCTTTCTAGAAATTTTAAAAAAAGAAATCAATAAGAAAAGAGAAGCCCAGAAAAGCCTCCAGTATTTAAAACTCAAATAAAGTATATAATCCACAGATGAAAAAAATCACAAAGATTATAATTTATGTTGGACAAAATGAACATACAGAATAACAATTACATTTGTGGTAGATACATGGAGACCAGAATGTCTTCATGACACTAATATCTGAGGTGGAAATTACTACCCTTTGAATGTAGGCTGGCCTTTGCCTACCAAGCCAACATAGCTTGGCATATTTAATGCACTGAAAAAGCCATTAGTAACAAAGAATACTACCCTTTTTGGAAATATATTTAATTTGAATATTGTTCTCTGAATAAATGACAATCATTTAATAGTCTATGTTATGATATCAAATTTTAATTTTGAATTTAAAATGTTAAGAAAAAAGGGGAGAAATAATGACAATGGGGTTGGTAGTAACTTATTTTACAAAATACTAATGATTCAAAAGCAACAAAAGAAAACTGCAGCAGGAATTGTATAAAATTAAAACTGTTTATACAATAAAAGGTACTATCAGAGTAGAAAGGGAACCCATTTAATGGGAAGAGTGTTTACAATTCACGTTTCAGAAGAGATCATTATTGGAGATATGTTGCATATAAGAAAATCCTACAACTCAGAAACAAAAACATTTAGAGATGGACTGGATTAAATAATTCTACAAAGTTATTCAAATTTCTGCTTAGCACATGAAAGAATTATCAGCATATTTGTTGCTTGCAAAATGCAAATGACAAACAATAAAATACCACTTTACACCCATTCAAATGTCCATTATGAACAAATAAGTGTTAGCAATGCTAGAGAAATTGAATCTCTAATATACTCCAGTTGTGAATGCAAAATGATGAAAACAATATGTAAGAAAGTACTGAAACTTCCAAAAAACTAAATGTAAAATTTTCTTATGATCCAGGAATTCCACTACTGAGTATGCAACCAAAAGAAGTGAAAGTGGGTTTCCACTGTTGCGGAACATATATATATATATATATATATATATATATATATATATATATATATATATATATATATATATATATATATATATATATGCATACTATTTAAGTCTTTACTTAGTGTAAGTCTAATCTTATGAGTATAAAGTAAGTTAACTGAAAATGGATATTTGTAAAAAATAAGAATAGGAATAGGAGAGGGAGGTTGAAGAAGGGTGGTAGCATGGATCGGAAGGAGGGTAAGGTGGAAAGTATCACTATGTTCCTGAATGTGTGTCTATGAAATACATGAAATTTGTATACCTTAAATAAGATTTTAAAAAGAACAGATATTTGCACACACATGTTCAAAGCAACATTATTCACAATAAACAAAAGGTAGAAGCAACTCAACTTTCCATGAAAAGATAAATTAAAAAAGAATGTGTGTTATAAACATATGCATTTGTTTAATTTCTGGTGTTAATAATACATTATGACAGTCTGACCAAGTTATATACGGAAAGGTTTATTTCCGCTCACAGTTCTGGTTGAAGGATAGGGAGCAGTATCTGGTGATGGCCTTCTCACTGGTGAATTCTAGAAGAAGCACAAGGCTTCACATGGTAACAGACAGGGAACATACAGGTGTCTCTGATCTCATCCTGTATTCTCTAAAAGCCATGTCATGAGGGTTCCACTCTGATGATCTCTAATCCTAATCCCATCCCAAAGGTCCCACCTCTAATCAACACAGATTAATTTTCCTGCCTTAATGCCTCACAAGGGGAGATTAACACCAAAGTTATGTTCAAATGAGAGCAACATACAATGAAATATATTTGGAATAGAAGAATTCTCCTATAAGTTTTACATGTACCAGGACAAGGGATGAAACGTGAAGACATAATACTGCTAGAAGTGACCAGTAGTAATAGTACAATTATTGTATGACTCCACTTATATGAGGTCTCTAGAGTAGACAAATTCAAGAAAGAGAGTAAAGAAGTGATCACAGGGTCTGTAATGGAGGGAAAGATGGAATTAGCTTTTGATGCATTCAAAGTTTTACTTGTGGGGAATTAAAAATATCTGAGATGGTATGTGATGGTTGCTGTGTAATGCAAAAATATTTAATGCTATTAAAATATACACTGAAAATATCCCATGTTCCATAATGTATTTTATTACAATAAAATGTTTCCTCACAACTATGAACGATAGTCTTAGTTCATAATCATTTTAATGATTGATTCATAAGCCTATTTTTCATTACTAATTTTTAAGATTGTGAAATAGCAGAATATACCAATTAAATGAGCTTGAAATAATGGCAAGTAATTTTGGGGCTACAAACATGCAATTTAGTATTAGTACAAACTACATATAGGATCATAGAAAAAATATATATATGCAAAATTTATTTTAAAATTATTTACTTGCAGCTGGTTTTGTGGCACAGTGGGCTAAAGCCCTGGACTGCCACACTGGCATCCCATATGGGTGCCAGCTCGAGTCCCAGCTGCTCCACTTTTGATCCAACTCCCTGTTAATGTGCCTGGTAAAGCAGCAGGGGATGGCCAAGTCCTTGGGCCCCTGCACCTATGTGGGGGACCTGAAAAAAGCTCCTGACACCTGGCTTCAGATCATCTCAGCTCTGGCAGTTGCAGCCATTTGGGAACTGAACAAGTGGATGGAAGACCTCTCTATCTCTTTGTCTCTACCTCTCTCTGTACTTTTGTCTTTTCTGTTTTTTGCCAAGAAAGATATTTCTCATATGGAAAACCCTACAGTATTAGTAACTGAACAACAGCTCTTCCTTTATATACATTGCATGTATGCATTAGAATAATAATGTGAAAACAAAAAGACAGAAGTAGCTGTCTAATTTGTATAGACCTCAGACTGATCAAAGATGCCAGGACAAAAAAATCCCACTTTTGTGATAGGAGTCAAGGCTAGTTGAGAGATTCGTATTACCTATATGAATATAAGAGCAGAATGCAGACTATGACTGCATTTTAGATGTATTGAGCTTTTGTATAACCACAAAGAAACATTCAACATATAGTTATACTTGTGATCTAAAGGCTGGGAAGAAACAGGAGTGTCAGAACACAGAGGGCAAAATCTGCCCAGAATTGGAGTGGGATGAATGGGGAACCAAAGAAACACTGAAAGCATTGGGGGAATAAAAGAATTAGGCGGGCTGGGTTTAACATGGAGGTTGCTGGAGCTAACTGCATATTGTTTTGCTTCTGTGCAAAATGCTTTGGCTTGCAAAATGCTGTTATGAGATAATTGAACTTCAGCTAAACTTGTGGCATGTGATAATTGTTTTAGGTTTTAAAAACCACAAAAACAGAAGTTAATCGGAAATGTACCCAATCGATGTCATGATGACCCCATATTTGTGCTTGCTCAAGTACCTTGTGATCTGTACCCTGGAAAAACCCTTTACCTTGTGATGTATTTGTCATGCTGTGGTTTATCTTGTGATCTTTTGTAATGCTGTGGAGATATGCTAATGTTGTGGTTTTAAGCCTTAAATACTTTGAGCGGTTGATGATCGGGGCCTCTCTTCTCGCACTGCACCAGAGGGTGCTGTTGTTCTTAGAGTTGGCCCATCTGCGCAGATGTAATAAACTTCCTCTTGTTCTTTGCATCGATTGGAATGGAATTCGTGTTTCTGGGGTCGGTAGAAGTGTGAGACACCTTTCGGGGGTCTTACATTCTTGGGGGCTTGTCCGGGATTCGAGACCCCAGACCCACGCTCCATTTTCCAATCGGAGGTAAGTCTTTGCTGTTTTAAGTATTTTTGTGTGTTTTGTTGATTTTTTATTATTTTATTTTTTCCTGGGGCACTTGACGTACCGGAGGTTTATGTTTTAGCTGTTTTCCCGGGCGCTTGACGTACCGGAGGTTCATGTTTTACTGAAATTGTGCCTGTACGGGACCTGTATCTGAAAAGAGCCAGTAGTAGGCAAGACAGATGTGTCAAGACCCCTGGCTCAGGCCCTGGAGGACGCTCCAGTGGCGGTATTCTGGGGGAGCCTGGCGGGTGGCAGCCGCTTCGCTCCCATCGCTCTCACCACTTGGTGGGGAAAAGCTTCCCCGGGGAGCCTGGCGGGTGGCAGCCGCTTCGCTCCCATCGGAAGTTCTGGTTAGGGAAAGGTTTTCTTCCCCGGGAGAAGGGCTGGTGGCAGCAGCCACTCCCATTGGAAGTTTTGGTTTCAGTTTTATCTTGGTTTTGCGCGCAGTGTCTTTGTGAGTTTTGTGATTTGTGAGTCTTGTGGTTGTTTACTGTGTTCTAATATATCTTCCTTATTTGCCTTTCCCCTCCAACATGGGACAGGAATTAACTACACCTTTGATTCTTACTCTAGGTCATTGGAGAGAGGTCCGGGAGCGGGCCCAAAACTTGTCTATAAGAGTGCAGAAGAAGAACTGGACAAGTTTCTGTACGTCCGAGTGGCCAGCCTTAAACATCGGGTGGCCACGGGATGGGACTTTTAACTCTCAAATTATCTTACAGGTGAAGAGCCAGGTCTGCAGGGGAGGTAAAGAAGGGCGCCCGAATCAAGTGCCCTACATCTTTGTGTGGGAGGACCTGGCGAAAAACCCCCCAGACTGGGTAAAACCTTTCCTCCTTTCCAACAGGGCGGTGGCAGAGCTCGATCCTACTATACCCACCACCACCCTGAGGATGAAGCCCAGTTCTGAGTTGTCAGCAGTTGCCCTGGGGGTGGCGTTGAGCCCCACACCCACTCCGATCCTACCCGTAACACCCCTAGTATCGGAAATCGCAGACCAGGGCAAATATCCTACCTTAACCCTCTATCCATTACAGGAATTGGACACCCTCAAACCTGAAAAACCCTTAACTCCTCCAGGCAGGCAGGAAGATCTTTTTAATATTCCACCACCTTATTCCCCCCGCCTCCTTAGGAGGGCACCTTATATCCCCCGTTTCCCAAAAAGGCCCGCAGTGCCCTTTTTGGAAACCAGAAGAGAAATGGAAGAGAAAGAATCCGATGAAATAGAGGAGGAAGGACCCCCGGCCCGTTCTAGCTGGCCGTCCTCCTCCTCCATATAACTGGGATCACAAGCCCTGACAGGACTTGCAGGGCCTGTTTTACTAACATTAATTTTACTACACTTAAATGGAACTCTGTAAAAGACTCAGTCTCTACTGCCAGACTCCCCTGAGGAGTTTAGCTGAAGGGGTTAAAGTTATTTAGTTAAAAAAAAAAAGGGGGGGAAGTTTAAGTTGGGTTAAAAAAAGAGGAACTAACTAGGATCCTGGCCACCACAGTTAACAGGAAGCAGAGTAAGGGAGAATCAGGATAGGCAGGGACCCCGGAGACTAACAAAAGCACAAAAAAGTGCCCAAAAGGACAAGTCTGCCTAAGATCCGACCAACAATAGGAACCCAGTGGTGTATGACTGCCACACGAGACTGAACTAACTAAAACGGCCCCTGCAAGACGGCGAGAGAAGACGACAGCAGCGGAGTGGTGAGACCGGGCGACATCGGCCCCTCCCTCACTGGGACACATGTGGTCTGAATAGTGCTGGGGATACAGGCCCTGCCCAGGTTTCCGTGGATAATGCTCCATCACCTCCTGCAGTGTCCGGGACGGGCCCACGTGAGCCGACATATCCCCCTAGCTTCCGGAGTACAATGGGGACAACAGTGGGAGGCGGCCGAACGAGGTCAGTGGTCTGGGTTTCCACCTTCAACCCCCCCCCCGAGGACTCTGCTCGGCAGGCAGGGCTGATCGCTATGGACCATGCACTCCGTGCAGCTAAGAAAAAGGAGCAGGTGGCAATGCACAAGAACAGCAGGTACGCTCTCGCCACTATCCACGGGGAACTCAAAATGGACAGAGGCTTCATCGACCAGGAAGAAAAATTGCGCCAATGTTTCCCTGATTTGGACTACCAAAGGTACTGGGGTCAGACACCGGGCCGGCCTTCGTCTCCAGGGTAAGTCAGATGGTGGCACAGGTGTTGGAAATAGAAAGTTGCAGTGTGTTTATAGGGTAAGTCAGGTGGTGGTAGAGAGTACTGGGGATATAGTTAGGTAAAACGTATGATTAATGGTGGAGACTGGCACTGGAGACTGGGTCAAATTGCTGCTACACAATTTTTATATAACACTACATTTTTATACTGCCACCCTTCTGCAACTTTCCCTACCCTGCTGACTTGCTTTTGTACCTTGTAGCTGACATATGAGCACATAGGGAAGTAGCTGGCTGCCGTGTACCAGTCCAAGTGCCCTGTGCTCCCACACTCATTCCAGGCTGGAACATCGTCTACACTCGTAAGCATCTGACCGAGACTCCTGAGCCGCGCTGAAGTACTGACCACGCCAACAGCAATAAAAGTGGACGGGATTGCCGCCTGGGTTCACGTTAGGAGGGCAGCAGCTGAACAGAGTCAAGGGACCGGCAGTCCTGCCGACAAGCCAACACCGGAATGGAGGCGACAACGCACTCAAGACCCCCCCAAGATAAGCTCCTTCTACTCTTGGTACTCTCTTTTAGCGTAGTAGCAGTAAGATCAAGCCCCCATATCCCTCATCAAATTACTTGGCAAATTATCAATTTAAGAACCGGAGCAACTGTCAACAGCTCCACTGCTTTTGATGTTCTTAGTAATTTCTTTCCAGATATGTATTTTGACCTCTGTCAACTTTTTGATGCTGAGGGTGTATGTGTGGGGAAAGGAGGGACCTATGTTTGTCCCGGGGGAAAGAATGGAAAACCTCTCCCAGGTTGCGGGGGCCCCGAGGTGGGGTACTGTGGAGCATGGGGATGTGAAACCACTGGAAGCGCATACTGGAACCCCTCCTCTTCATGGGACATGATTACTATCAGGGCGGCTCCAGGTATAACGTTTAGCGAATGTGGGGGAAGGGACTGTAGTACTTGTTTGGATGGGACGTTGGGTAGGTGCCACCTCCAGATCCTTCGCTTCACAGATAAGGGAAAACAGGACAAATGGGTGGGGCCTAAATCATGGGGCATCTACTTGCATAGACCGGCTAAAGATCCCTTTGCTCTATTCGCCTTGAGCCGGACGGTTACTGTCGCATCCGTATCAATTGGGCCAAATAAACTATTAACAAAACAAAAAAGGCCACCCGCTGTACCTTTTAAAAAGGAAAAATCCCGTGGGCTAGTGCTTGTTAGGAATCGGCCCACTCAGACGCCTGCCGACAACCGGTCCAGTCTGACTCCCTTGACACCCGCCTTTTCAAGTAAGCCTGTGGTAACCATGCCTCCTCTGCCCGGTTCTGCGTCTACCCCTTTACCCGGGGCAGAGAATAGGCTCCTCAGCCTAATAGATGGGGCCTACCATGCACTAAATAGTTCTGACCCCAATAGAACCCAGGATTGCTGGATGTGCCTTGCCTCACCTCCCCCTTATTATGAGGGAGTGGCCGTCATTGGAAATTGGACCAACCATACTACTGTCCCTCCCCGGTGCTCTAGTTTGCCATCCCACCGGCTGACTCTTACAGAAGTAACAGGACGGGGGCTTTGTGTAGGCTCCGTTCCCCCTCGATACCAGGGCCTCTGTAACAAAACCATGACCCTCAAACCAGGCGCCTATTATTTAACAGGGCCAGATGGGTTATATTGGGCATGTAATACTGGTCTGACCCCCTGCTTAGCAGGACAAGCTCATAATCAAACTCATGAATGGTGCGTCATGGTTGAAATATGGCCTTGGGTTACGTTGCATAGCTCTGAAGAAGTCTACCAACACTATGAGGAAAATCTCCGGTTCCGTAGGGAACCCGTATCCATAACGCTAGCTCTTATATTAGGAGGACTCACAGTTGGGGGTATTGGGGCAGTCATAGGTACTGGAGTTATTGCTCTACAAAAGACAAATCAATTTCACCTGCTACAGCAAGCTATGCATTCAGATTTACGAGCCTTAGAAGAATCTGTTAGTGCCTTGGAAAAATCCTTAACTTCACTTTCTGAGGTAGTATTACAGAATAGAAGGGGGCTGGATTTGGTATTTCTAAAGGAGGGGGGACTTTGCGCAGCCTTAAAGGAAGAGTGTTGTTTCTATGTGGATCACACTGGAGTGGTCAGAGATAATATGGCAAAATTAAGGGAAAGACTAAAACAGCGGGAGAGCTATTTTAAGACAGGACAGTCATGGTTCCAGGGCTGGTTTAATTCATCCCCTTGGCTCACAACTTTAATCTCCTCTATCGCAGGACCCTTGGTAATATTACTCTTAATTTTAACCATTGGACCCTGCATAATAAATAGGCTTATTCAGTTTGTTAACGATAGGTTGTCTGTCACCCACGCCTTGATCCTAACTCAACAATACCAAAGTTTACTTTAAAATGCAGTTATCCCTTAAATTTTAAGATTAAAATTTGACAAAAAGAAAAGGGGGGAATGAAAGCATTGGGGGAATAAAAGAATTAGGCGGGCTGGGTTTAACATGGAGGTTGCTGGAGCTAACTGCATATTGTTTTGCTTCTGTGCAAAATGCTTTGGCTTGCAAAATGCTGTTATGAGATAATTGAACTTCAGCTAAACTTGTGGCATGTGATAATTGTTTTAGGTTTTAAAAACCACAAAAACAGAAGTTAATCGGAAATGTACCCAATCGATGTCATGA
The DNA here is from genome assembly GCF_033115175.1 of Lepus europaeus. NCBI lineage: Eukaryota > Metazoa > Chordata > Mammalia > Lagomorpha > Leporidae > Lepus > Lepus europaeus. The sequence goes on along the minus strand of NW_026909395.1, from coordinate 4,598 downwards.
TGACCCCATATTTGTGCTTGCTCAAGTACCTTGTGATCTGTACCCTGGAAAAACCCTTTACCTTGTGATGTATTTGTCATGCTGTGGTTTATCTTGTGATCTTTTGTAATGCTGTGGAGATATGCTAATGTTGTGGTTTTAAGCCTTAAATACTTTGAGCGGTTGATGATCGGGGCCTCTCTTCTCGCACTGCACCAGAGGGTGCTGTTGTTCTTAGAGTTGGCCCATCTGCGCAGATGTAATAAACTTCCTCTTGTTCTTTGCATCGATTGGAATGGAATTCGTGTTTCTGGGGTCGGTAGAAGTGTGAGACACCTTTCGGGGGTCTTACAACACTCTAATACAATATATTAAGGATAAAAAAGTAGGGGCCAGTTGGCGCCATGGCACAGTAGGTTAATGCTCCATTTGCTCTTTTTTTTTACAGGCAGAGTTAGACAGTGAGAGAGAGAAACTTTAATATTTTTTAAGAACTTGATCAGAAGCTTGTTATCTACCTGCTGGATTTTGCCACAAACAAGGCAAAGAGGTGAATATAAGAATTTCATGGAGCTCCTGCTGCTACTTCTTCTCCTGACCTATTGAGAATGGGCATGGATGCTGTGATACAGTTGAAGAGAACTTCAGTGGGAATGTAATGGGGATGATGATTCTTGGTTCACAGTCATTACTCATTTTCTCGATGGACAGGGTATTAAATGTACTATTCAAATTCTTGTATCATCTTAGATGCTGCAACTGCCTATCAGTTACTTTATTCTGCAAATTAAGAGACATAAACTTTGAGATTTCCACCATAAGTACCTCAACCACAGACCAAAGAAGCAAATTTTGTGTGCCCTAAATGCTTAGGTCTTAGGGTCACACCAATTTAAATAGAAAATGGATTGCAGAGATCAAAAACATAGAATGCCATCATGAAGTAGTAGGTCCTAATATCTGCTCACAAGAATTATTGTTCCTGTAATAGTGATCACTTGTCAGCAGGACATTCTACAATTTGAGACGTGGATTCCATAGCGATCTGCATTGAACAGAGAAAGTGGAAAGGCCACACTCAGTTGTTGACTGATCATTTTGCAACTCACTTCCTCTCCTGTATTATAATCACACCTTCCATGTAATGACTGGAGTTCTTAATTTTCGGTACCTAGTCAGTAAGAGGAGTTCTAACAATTGATTTGTACTGAATGCAGAAGAATGGATGACATAGCCCTATAGCAAAAAATAAAGAGCACAATGACAAGAGATAGAATTCACTAATTAAGGATTCCCTTAGGATTAAGGGATTACTAATTACTATTGAAGATACATCGTTATGCACCTCAGGTGTCTGAACTTGTTGAGCTCTCTATTCCTTAAATACATTCTTTAGAAACACAGATGAGATTAACATCACCTTCACCAACAATCTACTGAAGACCTGCCCCCTGCATTAACCATCAATATTATTAATTGTTTACATGATGCAGATATTTCCATGCATTTACAGCCATATCCATCTATCCATATCTATCTATCTATATAATGTTATCAGAAAGGAAGTCACATTTTATGTAGCCTGGAATTTGAAATATTAGTGTGTTAGCATCACACAAAAGAAGTGAAATAATTAAATATACACATTTCAAAATGATTAAGAATCATAAATTTCCTAAAATGTGTATTATATATGAGTATAATTAACTTGCCATATTATTCATCCATTGAAAGTGTAAAGCTCTGGGGATTTTAAAAATGTGCAACCATAATGAATGCCATGTTTAGAACATTTTTACTATCTCAAAAAGAAATTCAGTGCCCTGACTCACAGCCGTGACAGGGAGATGGCAACAGTTGGCCAGTGGCTCTTCTGTACACATGTGATCCAGAGATTCTAGAAGAAGAAAAAATCCAAGGTCCTCACCTTCTTTGAGTCTGCCTGCAAGAATTGACAAGGAGATGGGCACCCACTTGAGACTGTGAGTGAGGCACTCCCAGCCTCCTAATATACCACAGGCTCTGGGGCTCAAGCCACTTAGGCTGAGCTCCAACAGACAGTGGACTCAGGGAAAAGTTTGCCTCTCTGTGGACTGGACAGGTCGGGGGGTGGAGCGGACTCGCTGCACCCCCCGCAACTACAGGATCCTTGTGTGCTGAGGCTGTGAGGACACTCTGGCTCCATGAGAGGGTACAGCATGTATCTGGGCCTCTGAGAAATCACTGTGTGTGTCTCCACACACTCAGATCTATGTGGTGACCTGGGGCAGGTCTCTGCAGTGGGACCTGTGCTTGGAGTGAGGGCTGTGCAGATCATTTCTGTGGTTCATACATGGATGCAGATGAGTGTTGTGCCCACTGGGGGCTAACACCTGAGCATTGATTAACTTGGAGGAGAGCAGATGAGGCTGTGATCACAGCAAAAGAGGTGACCATTCACTCCCTTCTATTAACAAGAGGAAATCTACCTCACCCAAGATGGAACTTACCCTGGATATTTGCACCATGCTAGGGAATTGACTACAGCTCTCTAATCACACTCAGCACACACCTCTGGGCATTCACTGAAAGTGCAAGCATTCCACTAAGCCACAAAGCATTCTTCAAAGATAAAACCCATCAGAGGAAAAAACCAAGTATAGCCACAAATGCCTAAAAATATATGCAGAAATTCAATTCAAGAAACAAGAATAAGGAACACATCATGACACTCCCAACAAAAAGAACAAAACAACACATCAATATTTTTTGAGGTCACACTGTTTTTATTTTCTTCCTCAATGAAAATAATTTTTGAAACTTTAATGTTTACATTAAATTTATAGACTATCTGCAACATATATACTAAAATGTAAAAGTGAAGATCTTGATGAGATACTAGAAAAGGGATTCAAAAAATTAATCATAGGATTACTCAAAAGCAATCAGAAGCAAATCCATGAATTAAAGAAAGCCATACATTAAATGAAAGAAAAATTTTCCCATGAATTTGGGATTTTAAAATAATAATCAAAATGAAATATTAGAAATGAAAAATTCAATAGATCAAATAAAAATCCAGTAGAAACACTTAATAACAGACTTGTAAGGCAGAAGAAAGAATATTAAGCTAGAACACATATCTTAAAAGAAGAAGGAGAAGGAGAAGGACAAATAGAAAATGTCATGCCAAAAGAAGAAGAAATTAGAAAACTTAAGAACAGTGCTGGAGATTTATGTGATACTATTAAACAACCCAACATATAGTTCTTAGGAGTTCCTGAATGTGTGGAAACAGAGAATGACTATAAGGCATATTTAGTGTAATGTTTACAGAAAATTTCCACAATTTGGAAAAAGAATTGGATGTCCAAATAGAGGAAGCACATAAAACTTCCGACATGACTAGAAAATATCTTCACCATGACATATTGTGCTTAAACTCTCCACAGTAAAACAAAAAAAAAGATTCTAAAATGTGTATGAGATAAATGACAGATTACTTTCAGGGGATCTCCAATTAGACTTACAACTGACTTCTTATCAGAAACCCTACAGGATAAGAGATTCTAAGCTTTAAGGAAAAAAAAACCTGAAACCTCAAATACTGTACCTTGAAAAGATCTCATTTATGAATGAAGGTGAAATAAAGACCTTGTCTATTAAACAGAAATTGAAAAAAAAAAACTGACACCACTTGTCCAGCTTTATAAAGGATGCTTAAGGATGTGCTGCACACAGAAATACAGAAACAGGGTCATCAATATGATAAGAAAGTGAAGACATAAAATCTAGTAAAAGTACAAAGGAAATCCAAAATAATCAATAGGAATATTTATGGAAAAATGGCAGGGCTCAGTTGTTACTTATCAATAGTCATCTTGAATGTAAATGGCCTCAGCTCTCCAGTTAAAAGATACGGACTGGCTGGATGGATTGAAAAACAAGACCCATCTATTTGCTGCATACAAGAAACACATCTTACCAACCAAGATACTTGTGGACTGAAACAGAAAGGATGGAAAAAGTTATTCTATACTAATGGAAACCAAAAAAGAGCTGGTGTAGCTCTCCTAATATCAGACAAAATAGAGTTTAACACAAAACCTGTAAAAAGAGACAGAGAAGTGCATGTGTAACAATTAAGAGATCAATTAAACAGGGAGATGTCATAATAATAAGTGAATATGCACCCAATTACAGGGCATCAGGATATTTAAATGAAATGTTAAGGGATCTAAGTAGAGATTTAGATTCCAATTCAATAGTAATGAGGGACATCAACACTCCTCTTTTAGAAACGGACAAATCACCAGACAAAAAATCAGCAAGGATACAACAAAATTTATCAATATTGTAGACCAAATGGACCTAAAAGATATCTACAGAGCTTTTCATCTCACAGTAGCAGAGCACACATTCTTCTCACTAGTGCATGGAACTTTCTCTAGCATAGAGTATAGGCTACACAGTACTGCAAGTCTCAGCAAATTAAAAAAAAATCATTGAAATCCTACCATGCATCTTCCCTGGCCACAGTGGAATAAACCTGGAAATCAACAATTCAAGAATCTCAAGGACATATGCAGACAAATGGAGACTGAACAACATGCTTCTGAATGAACAGTAGGTCATAGAAG
>NW_026909394.1:0-61646 GCF_033115175.1 Lepus europaeus | reverse complement strand
AATCAGATACTATATCCAGTTATGTTTGACTTACTCCTCAGGATCCGGAAAGTGTGGCAGAGAAGGAAATGTGTTGTCAAGAATGGAATTCTGACCATCTCACATGCTACAGTAAGTGTGTCTGCTAATTTTCTCCATTCATTTGTTATTCTTTCTGGTGATGAGATGTAGCTAGAGTGAAATCCAGTAGTGAAAGTTTGCCCAAGTAAGGATTTGGGTCAGATAGTTTAGAATATTCTTTTACCAAAACAATGAGTTTTGTCTTGTGATTGTCTGCGTCATTCTGTGGCCCCATCAGAAACTTTTTTTTTTAACTCTCCCCAAGCTGAATGAATCAGGGGTTGGCTGATTTTATAATCTTTTGGGAATTATTATTGTTGCTTGTTATGAAAAAAGCCTATTTTCCTGTATAAAAAAGATGACAGGGGATGGTTTTGTCCAAAAAAAGTAATGTAATATAGAGCCGGCGCCACGGCTCAATAGGCTAATCCTCTACCTTGTGGCGCCAGCACACCTGGGTTCTAGTCCCGGTTGGGGCTGCCGGATTCTAGTCCCTGGTTGCCCTCTTCCAGTCCAGCTCTCTGCTATGGTCCGGGAGTGCAGTGAGGATGGTCCCAAGTCCTTGGGTCCTGCACCCACATGGGAGACCAGGAGAAGCCCTGGCTCCTGCCTTTCGGATAAGTGCGAGATGCACCGGCCGCAGGCGGGGTGGCGGCTATTGGAGGGTGAACCAACAGCAAAAAGGAAGACCTTTCTCTCTGTCTCTCTCACTGTCCACTCTGCCTGTCAAAAAAATAAAAAATAAAATAAAATAAAATAAAATAAAATAAAATAAAATAAAATAAAACTGGTTTCAGAAAAGGTCCAGTAACACATTTTTATTAAAGAGATTTTTTCAAAAAAGTTTTTATTTTAAAATTTTAGACTTACCAAAAATTGCAAAACTAATGCATTCTGTATAACCGTCACCCAGCCTCCTTCCAGTGTTAACATCTTGCATAACCAGAACGCAATGGTCAAAATAATGAAATTAATGTTGACACTGTATTATTAAATAAGCCATAAACTTTATTGGAACTCACCAGTTTTTCCACACTTTCTATTATGGAACCCCACCATCTGCCTCTCCCTTATAAATCTCCTCCAACCTGTGACACTTCCTTAGTCTTCCCTGGGGCTTCTTGACCTTGGCAGTTCTGAGCATTATTTAACACGATTTGGTAGACTTTCCCCCAAGTTGGTGTCAGTGTGATGCTTTCTTGTGATTTAGTTGAAGTTCTGCATTTTAAGAGTGCATCTCAGTGAACCAAATCACAGGGCGTGTGATGCATACCTGTGTCTCATCAGTCAGGCTCTCAACATTAATTCTTGAGAAAGACACTGCAGGTGGAATTTCTCACTGTAAATTTATAACCTTCTCTTTGGAACTAACGACTGTCTCAAGAGAAATGCTCTCCTATGGTGCATATATCCTGTTTGTCCTGGAAGGTTTGTGTTAGTATCATTTTTGATGAAAAGCATTTAAAACTTATTAAAGAGAAGTGTAAAACCAAAAGGGATAAGGGGTCCAGTGTGGCTTCGGTGAGTTTTAGGGGGAAGAGAACACAAGAGACGGAAAAAGAGAGAGAATGCATAATGGTTCCTCTGGAGAATTCTCCAAATCACATTATACTAATTCTTATGTTCTAAGTAAACATGTATGACAGTGATGCAGCTAGTTTTATCATGGTTATGTTACAGCAATGTTGATTAAATGCTTAATAATTAATTTAGGACTTAATTTATAACAACTGTAAATTTGCACAATTTATATAACTTAAGATTTCTGAAATAATCTATTTCCAAATGTTAATAGATAATTAAACTCACTATTGAATAATAACACAACTAATCTGTTGGAAGCCTATTAGAATCACAATGTGTAGAGTGTAAGTGAACAATGAAAATATTTAGGCATATATACTGAATGCCAACCATAAAATTGGATTTTATATCTAACCTAAGGTGCTTCCACTTTACCTGCAGGGTATAGTGGGTATTACACCCTCCTGTAGGCAACAGGGAAAAGTAACAAGAGAATTACAAATGCATTTAAATATTGATTAGAGGACTACAATTCTGTCATTTATCATGAGCAATACTAAGTGCATCATGCTAAATACTTTTCTATTTAAGCATTAAAATAATTCCTACTAAATAAGTAGCTTCTTTGTTTAAAAAAATACTAATTGGGGAAAATGTTTACACATGGAAGTAGATTTTTTTTTAATTTATTTATTTGACAGAGTTAGACAGTGAGAGAGACAGAGAGAAAGATCCTCCTTCCGTTGGTTCACTCCCCAGATGGCTGCTACGGCTGGTGCTGCGCCGATCCGAAGCCAGGAGCCAGGTGCTTCTTGCTGGTCTCCTATGTGGGTGCAGGGGCCCAAGCACTTGGGCCATCCTCCACTGCCTTCCTGGGCCACAGCAGAGAGCTGGACCGGAAGAGGAGCAACCGGGACTAGAACCCGGGGCCCACATGGGATGCCGGCGCTGCAGGCAGAGGATTAACCAAGTGAGCCACGGCGCTGGCTGGAAGTAGATAATTTTAAAAGCTTAGATTTTTAAATATTGGGAATTATACTTTATTCATGATGGCTTAATAGTTATTATGGGCAACCAGAAAAGTATTATAAGTCAAAGTTGTGAAGGAGAAGGGATTTCTGAAAGCTTAGTAGAAATGGCTTCCTATTTTTATCTAAAGAACCTTGCCAATAAGGTCATCAAGATTCTAGTTTTGGCCGGCGCCGTGGCTTAACAGGCTAATCCTCCACCTTGCGGCGCCGGCACACCGGGTTCTAGTCCCGGTTGGGGCACTGGATTCTATCCCGGTGGCCCCTCTTCCAGGTCAGCTCTCTGCTATGGCCCGGGAAGGCAGTGGAGGATGGCCCAAGTGCTTGGGCCCTGCACCCGCATGGGAGACCAGGAGAAGCACCTGGCTCCTGGCTTCGGATAAGCGAGATGCGCCGGCAGCAGCGGCCATTGGAGGGTGAACCAGTGGCAAAAAGGAAGACCTTTCTCTCTGTCTCTCTCTCTTTCACTATCCACTCTGCCTGTCAGAAAAAAAAAAAAAGATTCTAGTTTTATAGATGAAGAACTGAGGTACTAAGGACTTTCCTGTCCTGTCTCCAAAGCTGAGGCACATTTATGGACTCAACTTTGACTATAAACCAAGTCTCCTAGGTTCAAATGTTGTTTTTGTATATCCAAGGGCAGAAGGTTGAAACTTGATCCCTACCTCACCCTATACAATAATCAGCTTGAAATGGACCAAAGACCTAAATGTAAGGAACTGAAATTATAAAACCAATGGAAGAAAACGAAGGTGGGAGGATTCTTGAGATATCACTATAGACAAAATTTTTTGGAAAAAAAAATCTCAAAAGACCAGGCAAAAATAGAAAAATAAGATTACTTCAAATTAAGAAGCTTCTGTACAGTAGAGGAAACCATTAACAGAGTTAAGAGGCAACTTATAGGATGGAGAAAATTTTTGCAAACTATACGTCTGCCAAAGTATTAATATCCATGATGTCTGAATATAAACAATCAAAAAATTAACAATAATGAAGCAAATAATCCGATTACAAATGGGCAAATTATGTTAATTTATATTTGTCAAAAGAAAAAATTCAGATGCCCAACAACTTTATGAAAAGATAATCAATGTTCATAGCCATCAGGAAAATGCAAATCAAAACCACAGTGAGGTAACCTCTCAGTACAACTAGAATGGCTATTTTCAAGACAAGAAACAATATGGAGAAAAAGAAACTTTTTTTTTTTTTGACAGGCAGAGTTAGTGAGAGAGAGAGAGAGAGAGAGAGAGAGAAAGGTCTTCCTTCCGTTGGCTCACCCCCCAAATGGCCACCATGGCCGGTGCGCTGCGCCGATCTGAAGCCAGGAGCCAGGTGCTTCCTCCTGGTCTCCCATGTGAATGCAGGGCCCAAACACTTGGGCCATCCTCCACTGCACTCCCTGCCACAACAGACAGCTGGACAGGAAGAGGAGTAACCGGCACAGAATCCAGTGCCCCAACTGGGACTAGAACCCAGGGTGCCGGCACCACAGGCAGAGGATTAGCCAAGTGAGCTGCGGCGCAGGCCAAAAAGAAACTCTATGTGTTGGTGCCTGAAAGGTAATTTAGCACAACCATAAAGGAGAATATCATGGAAGATCCTCAAATACTAACAGAAAAGGAAAGGAACAAAATATTTTAAAGGAGAATGCAGGCTTCAGCTCCACCTGTCCATATGTGCCCTCTCCCAGCTTCTGGGAAGTGTCACTCCACCTCCTTTTTGCTCACTCAGCCATAGAGGTGAGAGCTGCTGTCTTTGATTGCTAGTCCTCTTCCTCCTCTGTTCTCTCAGTCCTTTCCAGACATGAATCTACCCCTCTGTTTGAAACACACAAAAATGTATAACAAGAGGGCTATCTACATATCGAGATTCAGAAGAGGGACTAAGTATTTAAAATAGAATGGACTAGAATCAATGATCTGACTGAGCTGGTTTCATGCCATTCTATCTGCTGTCCCGTATCTCTCCACACCACCTTGTACTTTGTCAGTGTTCAGTAGCTGTGTGTGGAGTGAAGGAGCGATCATTCAACAGTACACACAAATCTAGTAGTGCCGCCTGTCAAAACCATTAACAGAATCAAAGGCAAGAGACTCTAAAAATGTATAATGTACAAGTACTTACAAATAAAAAGAAATCATTTACATGAGTAAAGAACATCAAAATTCAGATCAAACACAACTGCTTATCAAATGTATTGAAAAGTCTCTCACTTGCATGAATAAACAAAGAAGTGCAGGTTAAAACACCAAGATTTAAAAATTAGTTTTCAGGTGTTAGAGGTGGTACAGAACAAGGCACTGCTACATGGTGTTAGAGGTGGGAGTATTCAAGTCTGCAGTGTTATTGAGAATTACTCAATGTCCCCAAAAAAGTGCCAGACCATTTAATACAGTGTGAAAATGACAGGCAGGTACACAAAATGAAATCCAACAAATTTGTTTAATTGTGTAATTGGACACATTAAATAATGAAATATTTTGGAGTTTGTATTTTTAATGATGTTTCTTAAGTATTGATAGAAAACATTTTGGTGTGTATAACAATTAGTGTAAGAAAATCTCAGTGGGGCTACCTATGGTTGTTAACAGTAGGTATTTTTGAGAGGTGAGCTAATTTTCATTTTGTCTTGAAGATTTTCTGATTTTCTACATTGTGTACAATGACCACAGGTCATTTTTACCAACAGAGATGAGAAAAATGGCTATCAGTATTGTCAGATATGAAAAAGTGAAAAATAGAAGGTTGACAGAGAGCCAACAGAAAATAAATTCTTTTGATATGATTATTAAGTGCACTTGATGTTAGAGCACAAAAATCTGCAGTGTGTTTCCGTTTCTTTTGATAAGCTGGGTTCCAGAGTTCTGATATACTAAATTATGGAAATTGTATCTTCCAATTTCAGAACAGCTAGCAAGACTTAAAGGCAGGCACTTTCTGCTACAGACACTCCTGTTTCTGCTCTCAGAAGCTGTGGAATCAACAGCTTCTCCAGCCCCTAGGGCTGTCCTGCCCTTTGGAGAGCATGGCTCTGTCCCAAGGGAGCTGTGCATCTGTTCAGTTATACACTTGAACTTCAACTCTCTTTTCTTCAGATAATTGTGAATATATTTCAGTGTAAAGTCATTGAATGGTTGGAAATGCAGGGAAATGCATGTGTGTGTGTATGTGTGTGTGTGTGAGAGAGAGAGAGAGAGAGAGAGAGAGAAACAGACAGACATGAGGCGATTCAGTAACATGGTCATCTGGACAAGGCAGCACACAGCACAACATGAGGTGAGAAGGCTGAAGTCCAGAGAGGTAAGAATGCAGGCAACTGGTCTACCCTTGGGTACATGTGGAGTTCTGCTGCACTCTTGCAGGAGCTCTGCCCATTCCAGCCACTTCCAAGTGTCCTCAGCCAATGACCCCACGTACTTTTGGGAAAAACAGCTAGTGCACACCTTGTCCCACTAAGAGATTAGCACAACTGTTCTAGGCTACAGAGTTTTCTAACGTAATTTGTTGATCAGGAAGACTCTATGAGTCAGACTCAGAAACCAGATGGGATGGGCAGGAGGGCTGCTTTGGTGGGGGCAGTGCGGATCCATGCCTGTCATCTTTAATCACTGCAAACAGCACTTCATTATCGTTTACGAGTGTTACTGTGAGGACTGAGCATGGCAGGAAACTCCTGTGGGCCCGGGACATGGGCACCACTGGACTGATGCTTTCTGCTTTCTCCTTTCTCACATCTTTTGTGAGGTACACCCTCAGATCCACAAGACCTTGTGAAATGCCCATCCCCACACACCTGGACATGAAAACAGAATTGTTTGTATTCATTATTTGACTCCAATAACATAAAGTGGTGTTTGTAGTGGAGATACGGTTTTATGGTAATTCACCAGAGTCCTAGACCCTAACACTGTATTTTCATCTATCTATGGCCACTACTTGTCATCTGCCCATCACAACAGCCAATGGGCATGTCTGAAAATTCTCCCAGCCTCTCCTGTTGACACCCAGCTGTTCATCCTCAGCTGCTCTCTGACATACTCACCTCTGGCCTGTCGTCAGCCTCATTTCCCTTTTTAATCATGTCCCCTCCCCCCGAGTCTTTTAAATTCTCCCTGGATGCCTGTCTTTCCCTCCCTTCCAGCTGTTGTGCAGGTGCACTGCCATCAGATAAGAACCCATGGAATTATTTCCTTCTCAGTCTATCCCCGGTAAGCAATACAGTTCTGTTTTACCTTCTGCTAAATATCATTCTGATTTTATCACCCCTACTCAATAAACTTCACTGTCGACATGAGCTTTTCTCATTGTCATTCTTACATTTCTATGGTGCATCTCGTTTCCCAACAATGGAGTGCCAACCCTCTTGTCTCTGGACTTGTCTTCATTCTGTTCTCCTCACATCCATGGGCAAACTCACTCTTTTTGTGCTCCAAGACAGCCCAGTTCCCATTCATTTCACAAAGGCTGTCATGTTACTTTATCCCACAGTGAACTTTATGATTTTTACTGACACCTAGTGTCTTTAAACTGAGCTTCACAATGAAAGAATTGATGTTTCCAACTCTAATTCTTTTGTAAAGATTTATTGTATTTATTGGAAAGCCAGAGAGAGAGAGAAAGAGAGACAGACAGACAGACTAGACACTGAGTCCTCTTCCATCTGTTGGTAAGCTGCAGATGGCTGCAACAGCCTGTACTGGGCCAGGTTGAAGCCAGGAGCTCGGAACTCCATCCTCGTCTCCCATGTGGATGACAGGGTCCCAATGACTTGGGCCACCTTCTGCTGCCTTCCCAGATACTTTAACAGGTAGCTGAATAGGAAGCAGAGCAGCTGGGACTTGAACCACTGCTCTCATATGGGATGCCGGTGTTACAGGCAGTCACTTAACCTGCTGTGCCACAACACCAGCCAGCACTGACTCTAATGTTTTGATACAGATGTGACTGTTTTCTGCTTCCAAGTTAGGAAAGAGTTACAGTGATGATGGTGGGCATACCACTCTTCATCTTTCTACACAGGGAGATCCATAAGGAGAGAAAGCGGACACATGTGTGACACATGGTTCAATGCAGGGACAGGTATAACAATTATGTTTCTATCACATGTGATTACACTTGGTGAGTGAGTGTCGTATGGTTCCAATTCCATTTGGTCATGTTTCTTTACTGAGAATGCTTTTTCAATGTTAACCATAATATGTGGCCTTTCTCCTACTAGTCTGTATCAAGGTTATTCAGAGGACAAGCTGAAGTTTCCGAAAAAAAATTAAAAATAAACATTTTCTTGCTAAGGTCTGATTAATAACTTCTGCTTTAAAGCAAATGGAAAAATAAAATATTTTCTGCATATATCTTCTTCTTCTTTGGCTAGTCCTCTCGTCCAGGGTTCCTTGGCTATAACAATTTCATCAAAGAGAAAAAGTGCCCTAGGGAAAACCTGCTAATAAGATGACACCACTTTCCCTCCCCGAGGGAAAGAAGAGAGGATAGAAGTGCTCCCTTCTAATTTAATTAAAGTGAAATCTTTCATTAAACTATCATAGCTCCCATAATATTTTTAGAAAAGAAATCTTTGATATGTTCATGAATCACCATTGCACATAGGAAAATTAAATAAGATGAAATTAAATGATAGCAGTTGAGCACTTAATAGAAGTGAGCAGGGCGATGCAGTAGTTTCAAAAGTTTTTTATAAAAACTTTTATTCTTTAGAACAGCTTTAGATTTACAGAAAAATTGCAAAGATAGGACAAAGTTTCCATGCACTCCCTTCACTGTTTCCTCTTTTATTAACAGCTTACATTTCAGTGGTGCGTTTGTTGCGATTAATAATTCAACATCAATACATTATTATTAATCAAAAATGGTACTTGCTTTCCTAAGTTTTCCCCGGCGTCCTCTTTCTATTCCGAGCAGAAGTCTGTGCGGCACTGTCTTCCTGCTGTCCCCTCGGGCTCCTTTGCTTATGACAGTTTCTCAGACCTTCCTTGTTTCCAGTGACCTTGACAGCTTGGCACACTGCTGCTCAGGTCACTGTAGGATGCTCCACTTTGGAATGTGTCTGATTTCTTTCCTGTGATTAAACTTGGGTGATGAGTTTGGGAGGCAAGCCAGAGGGGTTCAGTGCCCTATTGTGTCCTATCCAGGTTATCTATTGTGAACTTGGTCTCTAGCAGCCCGTGCTGAGCTGGGCCACCTGGCAGGCATTGTGTTTGCCTGGCTGTGCTATGAAGTCTCACTGTGGCCTCTGCCCTCCCTGCACCCTAAGAAGCAGGCACTATTCAGTGGCCACACCTCAGGGTGGGAGTATGCTTTGCCCCTTGAGGACAGAATATTTTGTCAACTGTCTTGCATTTTTCTGCCCTGAACATTTATCTTTCCTCACAACTATGTATATCAGTAGGTGCACAAAGGTATTCATTTTGTTCTTAGTTTATAATCCAATGCTACTTTTTTTTTTTTTTTGCTCTAATCCCTGGGATCTCTTTCATTTGACCTCTGTGTTCTTCTCTGACTTAACATTTGACAATGTGAGTTTTAATTTTGTTTCTAGTCTTGTTTTTTGAGCACTTCCTAGATTAGCATGCAGGTGTGATCTTGAAGACTTGTGTTTTTGTTTTTAAGTTATGTTCATCTTTTGTCAATGTATTAAGGAACCACTCTATTGTGTAGAAAAATGTATGTAAACTGCTGATATAGGGATTGCTTTGTGAGATCCACAGTGGGATCTCATAAATTATTTATTTATTTGAAATGCAGAGTTACAGAGAGGCAGAGACAGAGAGAGTCTTCCATCTGCTGGTTCACTCCCCAAATGGCCACAATGGTTGGAGCTGGGCAGATCAGGAGCCAGGAGCTTCTTCTGGGTCTCCCACACAGGTCATTGGATGCAAAGCCTTAAGGGTACTCACTTCCATTTTATTGCCACAAGAAACCATCCATCTGGGAGTCTTTAATCCATGAAATCTGGAAATGACATGAAAAGCAAAAGCTATGGACACTTACTTTAAAAAAGGTTCCACTTTTTCCTGTGTAAGTTTTATAGAGGGTTAGGGAAATGCAGTTAGGAAAATGCTCACTTTCAGCAAGCAGATTGGACAAAGGCCTGGGTTCCTTCCACACTCCGTTCCTGCCTTAACCATGTAACTACATCACAGCACACACCCTTAGTCAAATGCCCAACCCCGAGGAAGAACTCTGCTCCCTTCAGCCATGGCATCATCTCCCTCACTGCTTCCCCTGTTCTGAAGTTGTTTACCCAGGTCACCTCCATAGCCATCCATCCTAAGTATTTATATTGACTCTCTCCACTCCCTTGGCCCTTTGCTCTATGTTTCATGCTTGGCTGTACAGCACTATGAGTAAAGATCCAATGCTTGCCTAATAATTATCTACAAAAGCCTGTGCAAAATGTACCTGGACACACATAGGCACACACACACACACAGCAATGCTGCAGGTCCTACATCTGTATTTCATTAACTTTAGGGTGGAAGAAAGAGGATAAATTCACTTGAGCACTAATATGTACTTTTATGAAGAGGAAAGAGCAGGTTAATATATGGATGAGAAGTGCATTGTTTTAGCTGTTTGTAGTGATGCTGTTTTGCCAAAGGTGATATAACTCACATCTGAATATTCCAGCCTTGCATTGTTTAGTACATTTGCCTCCACCCTATGTGTCTCCTGTTCCAACTTCCTCCATAAAATCCCAAGGATCATTTCATTCAACGGAATAAAGTACATTTAGAACAATATATAACAAAAAGTTTATCCTGAAACCCCACATTTATGACTATAACTAAAGGGAATGAAACTATCAGACTTAAAGAGCTATTTCCTTAGTGGACTTGGGAGCAAAACAAAAAAAAAGTCTAGACTGTGATTCCAAGAATAACCAGGATTTCAGAGTAAGTTTACTCACATCTGAAGGCATAGCCTCAAGCTCATGGCACAGGGGCTGAGGCCAGCTCACAGGCTGGACCTGGCCTGGGGTCTGGACAGCAGGAAGCAGCTGTTTGCCATCAGCATTAGCGTGCAGGGGTCTCCCGTGATGCCCTCCAGTAGGAGGAGAGCTTGCTCCTGCCTCTCTGACTGTGCAGGGAGGGGTTCAGCAGGCTAGCTTGCTGCATGCCCCCAGCCAGCAGCCTTGGCTGGGAAGAAAAATAGCCCAGACCTGGGTAGAGTTAAAATTTAAAAAGAAAACACCAAATGGAGAAATTTGAATAAAAATGATGAATGCTTTTGATTATCTTGGCATTCCAATTAGCTGTGCAATTTTCTGAGTTGGGTGTAATCCTAAATTCATTTGCATTTACATAGTTTTTTTCTTTAAGGAAGTAAAATTAAAATCCCTACTACCTATGAGGTAAAGCATTAAAAAATCCATTTCTTTTTATCTATAGACAAAGTACAAAGTATTTATTTTGGAGAAAATTGCTAAGTTAAAAATAAAGGTATGAATATTCTCTAAATTAATTCGCTTTTTTTCTTTCTTAAACTATAAAACAATATTTGAACTCTTCCTGTGAATTTATCATCATTGCTGATTAAAATGAAAAAAAAAGTTCTCACCATTGAAAAAGAATGTATGCAAAAAAAATCAGAGCATAGATATTTTCAAATAAAACATGAACGTTTTAAGTCCTCTCAAAAGTTTCTGTTAGATGCCCTGATTTAGTTTCCACACTGGGTCATCATTTTGTTTGTTTTGAGGCTACTTTTTTATTTTACTTTTTAATCAGCTTTTAATAGATTCAGTATAGTTTGTAGGTAGAATTATAAAAAAATATTTTCCCTTCCTCCCCTCTTCCTTCCCCCCTCTCCTCCCACCCTCGCCTTCTCTCTCTTTTTTCTTTTCCCTTTTTTAGTTTTCAGATGAGATCTTTTAAATTTACATTACAGTAAAAAGCTTAATGCTTCACAAAATAAGAAGTTTAAACAGTAGAAAGCAAAAAGATACTAATTTAGTGGGAATATAGACAATGGCTACAAAAATAATTGAATGGAAAAATGACCATTTCACCCTCCACACAATAAATTTTAAAGGAATCACAGATCACTGAAACATTGGTTTGACAAAAGCATGAAACAAAGTGTTACAAAACTGTATTTGCATGTTTTAGAATTTCTTTAGCTCCCACAAAAAAGGGGGAATATGAAGTGTGTTTCATTCAGTATGATGCCATTCTTTTTATATAGCTGAATAATATTCCATTGTGTGTGTGTGTGTGTGTATATATATATATATACATTTTCTTTTTATTTATTTATTTATTTTTTTTTAATTTTTGACAGGCAGAGTGGACAGTGAGAGAGAGACAGAGAGAAAGGTCTTCCTTTTGCCGTTGATTCACCCTCCAATGGCCGCCGCTGTAGCGCGCTGCGGCCGGCACACCGCGCTGTTCCGATGGCAGGAGCCAGGTGCTTCTCCTGGTCTCCCATGGGGTGCAGAGCCCAAACACTTGGGCCATCCTCCACAGCAGAGAGCTGGCCTGGAAGAGGGGCAACCGGTACAGGATCGGTGCCCCGACCGGGACTAGAACCCGGTGTGCCGGCGCCGCAAGGCGGAGGATTAGCCTGTTGAGCCACGGCGCCGGCCTATATATACACATTTTCTTTATCCATTCATCTTATCATGGACACCTGGGTTGATTCCGTATTTTTGAGATTGTGAATGGTGGTTCAGGTATCTCTTTGATTTAATGTGTTCATGACTCTTGGGTATAAACCCAGTGGTGGGATTGGTGGATCATATGGAAAGCCTGTTTCTAGTGTTTTTAGAAATCTCCAGGGCTGGCACAGTGACACAGTGGATTAAGCCACTGGCTGCAGGCTTGGCATCCCATATGGGCACTGGTTTGAGCCCCAGTAGTAGGTCCACTTCCAATCCAACTCCTTGCTAATGTGCCAACGAAAGTAGTAGAAGATGGTGGGCCCCTGCCACCAACATGGGAGACCCAAATGAAGCTCCTGGCTTCTTGCTTCAGCCTGGCCAAGCCCTGGCTATTGCAACCACTGGGAGTATGAACCAGCAGATGGAAGATCTCTCTGTCTCTCTCTCCCTCTCTCTAGGTGTGTGTGTGTGTGTGCACGCATGCATATGTGTGTCTACCACTCGCTGTGTAATTGTGCCTTTCAAAGAAAAGAATAAATCTTAAAAAAAAGAAATTCCACCTGGCTTTCCATGGTGTCTGCACTAATTTACATTCCCACCAATGGTGTATAAGTGCCCCCCTTTCTCCACATCCCTGCTAGCTTGTTATTTTCTGTGTTTTGGATTTTAGTCATTCTGAAAGCACTAAGGTGGTATCTCATGGTGGTTTCGATGATAGTGATGTTGGACATTTTTTCATAAACTTGTTGGCCACTTGTGTCTCTTCTTTTGAGAACTATCTATTTAGGTCCTTTGCCCATTTCTTCTCTGGATTGGTCATGTTTGTTTTTGTTGTTGAGTTTTTTAATTTGTTGTTATAGTCTGGATATTAACCCTTTTTCAGATGAATAGCTTAAAAATATTTTCCCATTCTGTTAGATATCTCTTCACTCTATTGTTTCTTTTGCTGTGCAGAAGTTTTAAATTTCATATAGTCCTATTTATTTAGTTTTTGTTTTGTTGCCTGTGCTTTGGGAGTCTTATCCAATAAGCCATCCCTTACACCAATGTCTTAGAGTGTTTCCCCTGTATTTTCTTCCAGGAGCTTCATAGTCTCAGGTCTTAAATTTTGGTCTTTGCTCCATCTTGAGTTGAATTTTATATATGCTGAGAGGTATGGATCTCATTCTATATCTATATCCAATTCGCTAGCACAGTTTGTTGAGATTATATTACTCCATTGTATGGTCTGAGCATTTTGTCAAAAATCAGTGGGCTGTATGTAAGTGAATTAATTTCCGGGCCCTCTGTTCTGTTCCTGTGATCTATATGTTAGTTTTTATCCCAGTACCATGTTGTTTTAATTATGTACCTTTGTAGTGTGCTTTGAAGGCAGGCATTGTGATGCCTCCAGCTTGATTTTTCTTGCTCAGGATCACTTTGACTACTCTGGACCTTTTGTAATTCCATATAAATTTTAGGATTGGTTTTTCTAATTCTATAAAGACTGTCACTAGCAATCTGATAGGGATTACATTGAATCTGCAGATTGCTTAAGGTAGTATAGACATTTTAATGATATTGATTCTTCCAATCCACGAGCAAGGAATATTTTTCAATGTTTTGTATCCTTAATGATTTCTTTCATCAATGTTTGATAATTTTTATTGTATAGATCTTTCACTTCTTTGGTTAAATTTATTCCTAAATATTTGATTTTTTGTGGCTATTGTGAATGGTATTTCTTTCTTGATTAATGTTTCTGTGAGTTCATCAATAGCATATAAAAATACTGGGTTTTGTATGTTTACTTTATAACCTGCAACTTTACTTAATTGGATTATCAGTTCCAACAGCTTTTTGGTAGAATGTTTAGGTTTTTCCATGTGTAACATCATGTTACTTGCAAACCTGGATAATTTGACTTCCTGATTTCAAATTTTGATGCCCTTTATGTTTTTTCTTCTTCCTAATTGCTCTAGCTAAAACTTCCAGTCCTGTGCTGAATAATAGTGGTGAAAACAGACATCCATGTCTTATTCCAGATCTGAGGATATAATACCATTCAGTATGATATTGGCTATTGGACTGATCTCTCTCTCTCTCTCTCTCTCTCTCTCTCTATATATATATATATATATATATATATATATATATATATATATATATATATCTCCTTTATTATTTTGAGACATGATCCTTCTATACCTAATTTGTGGAAATTTTCAATTAGGTAATGTTGGATTTTATCAAATGATTTATCTGCATCTACTGAGATGACCATTTTTTTTTAAAAGATACTTTTGAAAGTCATTGTTACACAGAGAGAGTAGAGGCAGAGAGAGAGAGAGAGAGAGAGAGAGAGAGAGAGATCTTCCATCCGATGGTTCACTCCGCAATTGGCCACAACGGCCGGAGATATGCTGATCCGGAGCCAGGAGCTTCTTCCAGGTGCCCACGCAGGTGCAGGGGCCCGAGTACTTTGGTCATCTTCTACTGCTTTCCCAGGCCATAGCAGAGAGTTGGATCGGAAATGGAGTGGCCAGGTCTCAAACCGGCATCCATGTGGGATGCCAGTGCTTCAGGCCAGGACGTTAACCTGCTGTGGTACAGTGCTGGCCCCAACCATATGGTTTTTGTTCTTCATTCTATTGATGTGATTTATGACATTTATAGATTTGCAAATGTTGAATTACCCTTACACTTCTGGGATAAATCCTACTTGATCATGCTGTCTGATCTTTTTATGTGGTTTTGGATTTGATTTGCTAGTGTTTTGTTAAGAATTTTCACATCTATGTTCATTAAGGATACAGGTCTGTAGTTTGTGCTGTGTCTTTGTTTGCTTTTGGTATCAAAGTAATGCTGGCCTCCATAAAAAGAGTTTGGAAGAATTCCATCCTGTTCAATATTTGAAATAGATTGAGGCCGGCACCGTGGCTTAACAGGCTACTACTCCACCTTGCGGTACCGGAACACCGGGTTCTAGTCCCGGTTGGGGCGCCGGATTCTATCCTGGTTGCCCCTCTTCCAGGCCAGCTCTCTGCTATGACCCAGGAAGGCAGTGGAGGATGGCCCAAGTGCTTGGGCCCTGCACCCGCATGGGAGACCAGGAGAAGCACCTGGCTCCTGCCATCGGATCAGCGCAGTGCGCTGGCTGCAGCGGCCATTGGAGGGTGAAACAACGGGAAAAAGGAAGACCTTTATCTCTGTCTCTCTCTCTCACAATCCACTCTGCCTGTCAAAAAAAAAGAAAAAGAAAAGAAAAGAAAGAAATAGATTGAAAAATATTAGAGTTACTTCCCCTTTGAATATTTTTTAGAATTCAATAGCAAAGCTATCAGGCCCCAGACTTCTCCTTGATGGGAGAATTTTGATTACTGCTTCAACCTCCTTGCATCTGTCTGTTTAGATTATCTGTGTATTCTTGACTTAATCTTGGTAGGTTCTATGTACCCAGAAATTTACTCATTTCTTCAAGGCTTTCTAGTTTATTCGTATGCATTTCTTCATCGTAGTTTCTTAGGATACTGTGTATGTCACCGGTCTCTGTTATAATGTCTCCTTTTTCATCTCTAAATTTATTCATTTGAGTTTTCTTTTTTTCTTTGTTTGGGCAGAGGTTTGTCTTCCAAAATAACCAACTTTTTATTTTGTTGATCTTTTGTGTTTTTTGTTTCAATTTCATTTATTTCTACTCTGATCCTTATCATTTCTCACCTCCTGCTGATTTGGGATTGGTTTGTTCTTGTTTTTCTAAGTCTTCGAGATGCATCGTTAGATATTTCATTTAAGGCATTTCTCTCTTTTTAACATAAATAGGGAATGCTATAATGTTCCTCCTTTTACTGCTTTTGGTGGATCACACAGGTTTGATATGTTGTGTTTTCATTTTCATTTATTTCAATAAGTTTTTATTTCCTTTTTAATTTATTCATTTGACCAATTGGTCATTCAATATCATGTTTAATTTCAAGGTATTTATGTGTATACTATTCTTTTTGTTTTTGATTTCTAGTGTTATTCCTTTATTGTCTGAGAAGATAAATGGTATGATTTCAGTCTTTTTAAATTTGCTGAGACTTGATTTTTGGCCTAATATGTGATTTATCCTAGAAAATATTCCATGTGCTTTTTCAGAATGTGTATTCTGAGCTGTTAGGTGAAATGTCTTGTAAATATGTGTTGGGTCCATTTGCTTAATGGTATGTTTCAACTCTGCTGTATCTTTATTGATTTTTTTGTCTGAATGATCTGTCCATTAATGAGAGTGGATGGCAGGCGCCGTGGCTTAACAGGCTAATCCTCTGCTTTGCGGCGCCGGCACACCAGGTTCTAGTCCCGGTTGGGGCGCCGGATTCTATCCCGGTTGCCCCTCTTCCAGGCCAGCTCTCTGCTGTGGCCCGGGAAGGCAGTGGAGGATGGCCCAAGTGCTTGGGCCCTGCACCCACATGGGAGACCAGGAGAAGCACCTGGCTCCTGGCTTCAGATCAGCACGATGCGCCGGCTGCAGCAGCCATTGGAGGGTGAACCAATGGGAAAAAGGAAGACCTTTCTCTCTGTCTCTCTTTCTCTCACTATCCACTCTGCCTGTTAAAATAAATAAATAAATAAAAATGAGAGTGGAGTGTTGAAGTCAACCGCTATTGTTGTATTTGAGTCTATCTCTCCCTTTAGGTCTAATAGTATGTGCTGTGTATATATATATATATATATATATATATATATATATATATATGGGTGGTCTTGTGTTGGGTGCATATATATTTATGATTATTAGGTCTTCATGATGATTTGAAATTTTATCAAAATATAATGTCCTATTTTATCCCTTTTTACAGTTTTGGATTTAAAGTATTTTATATATTACTAGGATAGCTATTCCTGATAATTTTTGGTTTCCACTTACCTGGTATTATCTTTCTCCAACCTTCATTTTCAATCTGTGTGTATCTTTGTGAATTGAGTTTCTTATAGGCAGCATATAGTGGGGTTCTAGTTTTTCATTCATTCAGCCAACCTAAGACTTTTGATAGGTGAATATAATCCAGTTTCATTCAAGGTTAATATTGATAAATAAGAACTAAACCTTGCAATTTTGTTGATTGGATGATTATACTTGCTGTAGAACTGGGATATCGTGTGTTTTCATGATGTTTAATTCTAATGCAGGATGCCCTTTAGAATTTGTTATAAAGCTTGTCTGGTGATGGTGAATTCTCTCAATTTTTGCTTATCTGAAAAGTACTTTATTTCTCCTTCACTTTTTTTAAGATTTATTTATTTATTTGAAAGGCAGAGTTATAGAGAGACAGAGGCAGAGAGAGAGAGAGGTCTTCCATTTGCTGGTTCACTTCCCAAATCACCACAATGGCTGAAACTGGGCCAATCTGAAGCCAGGAGCCAGGAGTTTCTCCTGGTCTCCCATGCAGGTGCAGGGACCCAAGCACTTGGGCCATTTTCTACTGCTTTCCCAGGCCATCGCAGAGAGCTGGATCAGAAGTGGAGCAAAGTGGCACAGCCATATGGGATGCCAGCAATGGCACCAGCAGGCGATGGTTTTACCCAGTACATTACAGCACCAGCCCTTCTCCTTCACTTTTAAAGGATTGCTTGGCTGGATCAAGTATTCTTGATTGAAGTGTTTTTTTTCCTTTATTTTTTTTTTTCAGACTTTGAATGTATCCTCCTACTCTTATCTGGACTATAGTGTTTCTGCTGAGAAGTCTGATATTAATCTAATTGGTTCTCATTTATATGTAACTTGATGATTTTCTCTTACTGTCTTTAGGATTCTCTAATTGTTCTTAACTTTTGACAATTTGACAACAGTATGCCTTGAAGATATTTTGTATTTGAATGCCCATGTTTCTTTTAAGACCTGGGATATTTTTAGCTATAATTTCATTTAGCAGGTTTTCAATGCCTGTTTCCTTTTCCTCTCCTTCAGAGATACCTATAATATGAATATTTGGTTATTAAGCGGTACCCCATATTTCTTCTCTATTTTTTTCCTGATTAGATTTTAAAAGTCTTGTCCTAAAGGTCAGAAATTCTTTCTTCCACTTGGTCTATTCTGCTGTTAAAGCTCTCAGTTGTATTTTTTATTTCGCTGATTGAAGATCTCATCTCCAAATTTCTATTTATTTCTTCTTTATGTGTTCTGTTGCCTTAGTGATATTTTCAGTCATGTTACTCATTGAATTCCTCATTTCTTTAACCAATCTATCTGTATTCTCTTGCATCTATTGAGTTTCCCGAGAGTCATTGTTTTGCAGTCTTTTTGTCATTTCATAGATTTGTCATTTTATAGAATTCCTTCAGTTCTAAATCTAATTCTGGAGGATTATTGTATTTTTTTGGAGGTGTCATGCTATCTTGCTTCTTCGTGTCTGCTGTGTCTCTACATCAACCTCTGTTCTTTTGGTATAATTGTCCCATCCTCTTTATGGGGCAGGTTTTATTGGAAACGTGCTCGTGGTTTAGCTGGGATGCAGGGTGTCACTCGGCTTTGCTTTGGCTTTGTGTAGTCTCAGAGTGGTTTTGCATCAATGTGAACTGTGTCAGCAGGTGACACAGTAGACCACACTGCTGCAGTTTATAGGGACAGAAGTGAGGTTCTGAGGTGAATAAGGGTATGTTTGGTCCAAAGAGACTTCAGTGTCAGTCTTCGGGGAGAATATGATAGCCAGGCCTTGGTTCTTGGTGTTGAGGGATAGAGGTGTGGCTGTCCCCTGTCACACTGGCAAGCCTGAGAGATGACAAGGTTTTTGGCACCAATTGCTTTGGAGCTAGGACGGTGTGATGTGCATGGATCCTTCCTCAGATTCTGCTAGGAGAGTCCAGCTGGTACTGTGGCTTATAATGCCAGAATCCCTGGTCATAGGACTTGACAATGGGAAGTGAACCCTGTGCAGTCCTAAAGAGTGACTACAACACTACATGTACAGGAGAGTTTGTTCTGGGAGGTATGAGTCTATAGAGGTGGGAGGCAGGTAGTTTCTTCCCTAGGTTTACTGGGTAGATACAAATGGCACTGAGAAATTTGGAACTGATAGTTACAGTCCTGGCTTTGCGTGGTATAGTGGGTGGTATAGGGGGTTCCTTACCCAGATCTCCCAGGTTGGAAGCAGATTTTTTTTGAGTTGATTCTGGTGTCAATCCCCAGAAGCTAAGGTGAATCCTCCTGGCTCTCATAGCGTGTGTGTGTGTAGATTTGTGGCCCTGAAATCAGAAAAGACCCCCTAAAATTCACACTAAAATGTGGCCCCTTAAAGTTCCCTAGAAATGCTATCCAGGGTGCCACATGTACTACCGGAATTTGGGGTGCCTTACAATTTCACCACGGGCTTATTACTAAATCCCTGATGTTAATAAGCCCAAGAGGGTTCTTGCCTAATATTTAGAGAAGAATACTAAATACCGGCACAGATAAACGAGGCAGCATGGTACGTTTTAAGCTTTTATTCAGTAAGAAAGATGCATAAGAGAGTGAGAGCTTTACTTAGGAGAGAGAAGTGAATGGGGGTTCATACCGAGCACCAGGAACCAGCCACTTGGATGGGCATCTAGGCCAGGAAACCTTGAGCAAATGGCCCTAAGGCCATGCGCCCTGGAGGCGCGGGGCTACAGCAAGCCCTGTCAAGAGCCCAGGGAAGAAGAGCAGCTGGGCACACTGTGGCCCGGCTTTTAACCCACTTCCAAAGGGGAGTGGTTAATTAACCTGATTGGCTGGTGGGCACCCAGGTGTGGCCAGGTAGGGGGATGAGTACACACAGGGGTGTGGTGAAGGCGTGGTCTTCCAGCTCACAAACCTAATCGATTTTAACCTATATGCCTGCCCACTTCAGCTCTAATGCCCCAAAACTTCCCCAGTGCAGGAAGCAGGGGACTGTCCTGTGCACCACACGTTGCCCTGGCTCTGACTCTGAGGCTGGCAGGGCAGAGCAGAGGCGCACCTGGCGTGACTTTTGGCCGCAGAGCATGGACTTGGCGGGAGTGGAGAGGGGCAGGAAGCCCTGCAGCTTCCCTGCTCTGAGACCCCATTAGCTTCCCAGGCTGACGTAAAGTGAGCGGGCGACTGTGGAACTCCCTCTCAGCTAAAACTGTGGGTGGCGGGGCACGTGGCAATTTTTTCCTACCTTAACGTGGTGATGGCGGCTCACCACCAGCAGCTGCCTGCAGCAGTATCTGTCTCCTCTCCTCTAGTCCTTTGGACTCTGTTGTTTTTTCACTTTTTCTTCAAACTCTTGGGTCAGACTCTTGGAAACCTCGCCCTTCTTTGTTCTTTTCATACCCCTGAGCAGCTAATGTTAGCATGACAATACCCTATCTAGCCGGCTCTTCACTTCAGTCAGAGATTTCATTATAATACATTCTTACCTTTTTTTTTTTTCTTAAAGGAAGAAAACAAAGAACCTCTAGAAAGCAAGATAAGAAATTGCCCAAGTCAAAATATATAACTTGAAAGGTACTTATAGAAAGAAAATTATGTTTTCTATCGTCCAGGGAAATGATGAGAGGTGTAAAAGTTGAAGAGGAGCTAAAAGGGGACCTTTGTTTTCTTGGGTGAGATTTCTGATTCTGTTGATTCTGTTAAAGAGGTTGACTGTGGCCAAGAGTGGGGATGTTCATGTTCCCTGGGCCTGAAGAAACCTGCCATCCGGAGCTCCAAGATATAAACGGAGGCTGCCTGGTACTCTGCCCAGGGTGCCCTGCACCAAGAAGTTCTCCAGGCAGGTGGACGGAAGGACACTACCTCTGGACCTATAGCCAAACTGCCTGGCCAAGGAGCCCATCTTCCCAGGAGATGTTGTGGTCTCTGCACTGGGAGACAGAGCTCATCAGCCACATGCCCTGCACAGCCCTTTTCCGTTAAAAGTGGTGCCATTGTACTGTCTTCATTTTCTGCTTAATTTACCTTTTGAGTCTCTGGAATCTGTACTTCCTCTCCCTGGCCCCTTGGAAACTTGTTGTGACATCCTGTTCTTCACTCTACTCACTTAAAATGAGCCAACTTCTGCTGTAATTCCAACTTTATAAAGTATTCCTGGGAATTTTAATTTAGTTCTCATTGTTGATTTCACTGAAACCACCTCGGGTGTCTTCACACACTCCTTACTCCTGTGTCTCACAAGCCCTGGGCTCATTCTTTCTTATTCGTCTGCTGGGAAACATCTTTAAGGGAAAACAGAGCAAAATGAGGCAGGGAAGCCTGGAGTTAGAGCAGAGTTATCACTGTAAGTTCCACGCCTGGGCTTCCATTGCCGTTGGGTTGTTGGAAACATGGTCAAGTTTGCCCACCTTCTGGGCCTCAGTTTTCAACTTGGATAGTGCACATGACAGTAAGTTACAATGAAGATAGAAAGAGTCCATATCATCTTAAAGTGCGTAAAGCCTGGCCCACAGTGCAAGGTGTCCAGCGCATAACAGATCTTCCCAGGCAGACAAATCGATTCATTCACAGGCTTTTATTGGGGTTCCGCTCTCGGGCGAGGTTCTCCTGTCCCAAGAGAGCAACAGAGAGGGGGCCAGGGAAGTCGCGTGTCAGAGATTGGGAGAGCTCCCTTTATAGATTCAGGGCATGGGAGTTAAAGTTTGAGGCGGTGGCCAGCGCCGCGGCTCACTAGGCTAATCCTCCGCCTAGTAGCGCTGGCACACCGGGTTCTAGTCCCGGTCGGGGAGCCGGATTCTGTCCCGGTTGCCCCTCTTCCAGGCCAGCTCTCTGCTGTGGCCAGGGAGTGCAGTGGAGGATGGCCCAAGTGCTTGGGCCCTGCACCCCATGAGAGACCAGGAGAAGCACCTGGCTCCTGCCTTCGGATCAGCGTGATGCGCCGGCCGCAGCGCGCTGGCCGCAGCGGCCATTGGAGGGTGAACCAACAGCAAAGGAAGACCTTTCTCTCTGTCTCTCTCTCACTGTCCACTCTGCCTGTCAAAAAAAAATTTAAAAAAATAAAAATAAAAATAAAAAAAGGTTGAGGCAGGTCTGATCCTCATTGGTTGACCTTTAGACACCTGCAGGGACCTTGACAAGGACTTTCTTCCCTGGAAGTAGGCCTCTCCGTTCCCGGAAGTGTAGGCCTTCCCTCCTTGTGGATCCCAAAGCTACCATCCGGACCTTTTGATGATAGGAAAGGGAGCCACGATGAGTCTCTCCTGCTGACTGGAGGCGTGTCTACAGGGGCCCCCTGGGGGTATATTGGGGCTCTGCAGGGACAGGCATGTATGGATGGAGAAGCATCTGGTTGACTGCCTGGTTGCTGAAGGCCTTGGTTCATTCCATTATCACCTGCTGTAAACACTTAAACAGACACTGTAGTATACAAGTCAGGGTGAGAATAGCAGCCAATGATCCTAAGAGTGGCATTAACCAGGTAATGAAAGGATTCCGTAGAGGAGAGGAAATGAGGGGTCCCTGGACCTTTGTGAGGATTATTTGATGGATGTGGCTTAAATCTGATCCCACCCAAGACCAGGAGAAAGGCCACTCAACTTTTGCAGGTAGTGGGGTTTGTCTGTAGAGAAATTCTGAATAATCATGCAAATTAAGTGGAGGAGAGGACCATCAGCACACACAGGTTGGAAGCAGAGCCATTGATGTTATAATAGAGGCTATGATTACAAAGGAAGGTGCTGTCTAAGCCACAAATAAGTTCTCCAATTGAGAGACAAATAGAACCTGACAGAAGGGGCTTGATAATAATCTGGTGGGCTTTAGGCTTTGTAAGTTAAGAGGCCCAGATCTGTCTCTTCACATGGGGTACATCCTAAGGGAGGTGTGAACCTCCTTGGGGAAGGCACCCTGTTGACTTCCATTACCTACCTGGCCTGGGAGGAGAGCTGGCTAGGTAAAGGCAGCTGGCATCTCTAACAGGAAATTTACAGTTCTGCCTGCAATGTTGCTGACCCTACTTGACCATCCCCTCAGCTGCAGTGGTCACTTTGGAAGCTGGGCTGAGTGAAGGGCTTTTCAGCTTAGAGCCAATAAGATCTGTGGCTCTGACCTGGGCATCCTTCGACTCCAGGGCAGGTCCATTTCCAGTGATCCAACTCTTGGCAGAGCTGCCAGGGCTCTTCACAAGCTGACTTCTGCTGAAGCCCAGGCTTACCACATTGAAAGCCACTGCAGTGGACTGGCCTGTTGGGTCTCCTTGAGGGCAGATCCCTGTACAGATCAGCCGTTAATAGGCCTGCCACCCATTGCTTCTGATGCCTAGCTTTCTTTTCCTCCTGGTTTGTGTTAAAGCAGACCAGAGGATGCAAGTCAAGGGGGTGCTCAAGTCCCAGATCACTTACTGACAATAGCAATATCAAATGAAAATTTAGAAAGCAGTTTCAATAATTTGATAGCAAATATAGCAGTGTCAATACTAGCTTTTTAAACTCTTTGTTTTTTAATTTACCAGTTGATTTGAATTACTTTCTGCTCTTAGTAACCTCAGCTAACCATGCTTTCAGTTGGTAACCATAATACATTATTGGCTTCATCTGTTTACAGCACCATCCCAAAGTGCTGAATACAATAGAAGTGGCTGGAAAAAGTCCATCAGGACCTGTAAGAGGACAGCTAAACACAGAACCAACAACACTTTAGTTTTATGAGCAGCAAATCTGATATATAAAACTGTGGATGATAAAAGACTTTAAGTTGCCACGTTTAAAATTATAAACTTTTTATAAACTCAACAAGAGGCAATTGCTTACTTCACATAGCTTTTTTGAAAGCATCTGTAGGATTTTAACAGAACATTTAACTCTTTAGGCCTCTGTGGATTTCTCATTAAGTTCCAAGATTTCTTCTGTAACCTTCTGTGACTTCCATACTCCCTCTTCAACTTACTTAAAACATTCCATCATTTCCATTCCAGTCTAGAGTAAACTAGCCATCAGGATGAAGTCAGTCTTACAAACTTTGTCCTTTCTTTATTCAAAATAACTCTTTCCTTTTAACCTTCCTTACCAAATGCACATTTCCATAACTTTTTTAACACAAATTTAACATGCTGAGTATACAAGAGTTTACAATAAATTAGCAGTTACACCTAAATGACTTAAGATGCTGATATTAAATATCACTATCTGAATTCAATTAAAATTAAAATTGCATTCATCTAAAACAAGTACTAATTACCCATTGTTGTTTCATTGAGTACTGATTACCCAGAAACCTGTTGAAATAAATTGCAAAAATAAGCTCAGCAAGTTATAAAGCAATATTTTCAAAGGAACAGGTCCTTTTAAAACTTTGCCGGAAGGCGGCCAGGGAAGCAGGAGCAGGGAATCCCATTAGGATGGGGGTGGGGAGTTGACACTGGTGGTTGGGCCACTTGGCTATCTGGCTTCCAGCAATGGCAATGGGGAGAGGCAGGACATGGGGTGGGGCAGGGTGGAAGAATGCACATATGGGGGCAGGAAGTTCCTGGCTAGCTGTGGGTCCCCAGGAACTCAGGAGGGTCTGAAAAGGTGGAGAGCGGAGAGTTTGGCAGTAACACTGAAGAGGTGTCCTTAGGCGGTGGGGGCCTGATCTTGGCCAGTAAGACCTGGGCCGTGGAGCAGGCAGAGAGGAAAGTAGGGGAGAAGGGAGTAGGACGGGAGCAGAGGTCACAGAAAGCCTGAATATATGGGACCATTCTCTCTCTCTGGCAGAAATTCTCAAGGTAATTAGGCCATGCCTGGGTGGAGTAGAAGATTAGGCGTTTGCTCCTTAGGTCCTGAGCCAGTCCCAGTTTCTTCAAGTTCTTTAGCAGGCAGGCCATTTTGAGTCCCACCCTCAGGATTGGCCAGATCCCATGGTCTCCCTGGTAGCCCAGATCTACTGAAAT
This sequence comes from Lepus europaeus, assembly GCF_033115175.1. Taxonomy (NCBI): domain Eukaryota; kingdom Metazoa; phylum Chordata; class Mammalia; order Lagomorpha; family Leporidae; genus Lepus; species Lepus europaeus. Next base: position 36,612 of record NW_026909394.1, on the reverse strand, counting down.
TCGGTCAAGGCATCTGCTGTCCTGGACTTCAGCAGACAGATTAGAGGTCAGTCCTCTACAGGGCCAAGCCAGCAGCAGGACGTCTCCAACAGCCGCTGGAAGGCTATACAGCAGAGAACAGAGGCCACGTGCGCACGATTTGGAGGTCTCTGTCCAGACTGAGAGCTAGCCGGAGATCACAGAGACTGGGCCAACCCAGAGGAGGGAGGGAGAGCAAGGGAGGAGTTACTTACAGTTGGTCAAGCGTGGTCCATAGTTAGCCTGGGGCACCAGACAGGTTCAATGAGCGAGGGGGCCTCGAACCCAGAAAGGGGAGGCTCTAAACCTCAGCTCCCCGGTTTCGGCACCATCTGTAAGGTGTCTGGCGCATAACAAATCTTCCCAGGCAGACAAATCGATTAATTCACAGGCTTTTATTGGGGTTCCGCTCCTGGGCGAGGTTCCCCGGTCCCAACAGAGCAACAGAGCGGGGGCCGGGGAAGTCGCGTGCCAGAGATTGAGAGAGCTCCCTTTATAGATTCAGGGCATGGGAGTTAAAGGTTGAGGCGGGTCTGATCCTCATTGGTTGACCTTTAGACACCTGCAGGGACCTTGACAAGGACTTTCTTCCCTGGAAGTAGGCCTCTCCATTCCCGGAAGTGTAGGTCTGCCCTCCTTGCAGATCCCAAAGCTACCACACAGTAAGCGTGATGTAAGAATGAGTTAATTCAATTAAAACTGCAGATGATCAACTATATCACCATCCAATATTTTAAAATTGATTTCTTTATTGTTTCTGAGTGAGTAGTAGTTTTCCTTTTCTATATATTTATTTGCCTTTATTTTAAAGATTTTATTTATTTATTTGAGAAGTAGAATTATACAGAGAGGGAGAGACAGAGAAAATTCTTCCATCTTCTGGTTCACTCCCCAAATGGCCTCAAGAGCCAGAGCTCGGCTGATCTGAAGCCAGAAGCTAGAAGCTTCTTCCAGATCTCATATGGGTGCAGGGGCCCAAGCAGTTGGCCCATCTTCTGCTGCTGTCCCAGGCTGCAGCAGATAGTGGGGTTGGAAGAGGAGTAGCTGGGACATGAACTGGTGCCCGTATGGGATGTCAACACCACAGTTGGAGGCTTAGCCCACTATGCCACAGCACCAGACCCCTCTATTTATACATTTTTCTTCCTGGTTTTTGGATACCTTAAATATTACAGTGAAAACATGTGGTCTAACTTAAGTCTCACAGCTCTGGGAGGTAAGTCCAATTTTGCCCATGTTTCAAACAATAAAGCTAATGCTGAGGAATCCAGTGACGATTTTAGCATCTACACAGATGGTAAACGGAGAATGGAAAGGACATCTGTAAGGTACCAAAAATCCAGTTTTTGTCTCTGTAAGTATTTTTATAAGAAATGCATTCAACCAGAAACCAAAAGAATTTTCAGTGTAAACAAAGCACTATGCAAGTTCCAAGAAAGATATAGGACATTTTTTTTTTTTTTACTTGACCTCAGAAACCTAATTTTAATTTGAGGCTCCCTTTCAATGCTTAAATAATATTAAAAATAAAAGGAGCTGCAAGCTAGGTAATCAGTTTTGCAAGTAAGCATGTAATTTAAAGATCTAATTGGAACAAGAAGTAAGTAAAATGAAAAGAGCATGTGACAGCATGGTCGTATGGAATCTAATAAGATACAATCATTTAATGTTAAAGCTAGTGTTTTCTGGGCATGATGAAGTTGTGTCATTGCTTTAGCTGCCACCCACAATGCTAGTATCTTATATGGGTGCTGGTTTGTGTCCCAGCTGCTCCACTTCCCATCTAGCTCCCTGCTAATGTGCTTGGGAAAGCAACAGAATATGGCCCAAGTCCCTGAGCCCCTGTCACCCACATTAGAGACCTGGAAGAGGCTCCAGCAGACATTTAGGGAGTGAGCCAATAGATGGAAGATCTCTCTCCCCTCTCCTTCTCTTTCCCTCTCTCCTTCCCCGCCAACTCCACCTTTCAAATAAATACAAATAAATCTTTAAACATATTGTTTCATTTTTCTTATTTAATTTACTTAAAAGGCAGAACAACAATGAGTTAGCAAGAAGGAGAGAATGAGAGACAAGAGTGAACTTTTATTCTCTGTTTCACTCTACAAGTGTACACAACATTTGAGTCTGGACCTGGCCAAATCCAGGAGCCAGGAACACCATACAGGTCTCCCGCACTGGGGAGCAGGGGCCAAGCACTGTGCCATCCTCTGCTGCCCTCCCAGGTACATTAGCAGGAAGCTGGATCTGAAGCACTGAAGCCAGAATAGAATTTGCACTCCAGTGTGGGATGATTGCATTCAAGCAGTGGCTTAACCCCCTGTACCACAAAGCCAGCCAAAAATATTGTTCTCAGAGAAGCTTTGTAATAATTCTCCACTGAGAAGGAGAGACCTATGAGGTGAGTAATATAACAGGTCAAAGGAGAAAGGCCAACCACACTTGCACGGGGTTGACACCCTTTGGGAACACCCTCAACCAAAAGCAAATTCAAGGAGGCAGTTGATTGCTTCATCAGTGAATCTCGGATGTAAGCAGTCACTTGCTGCGATGGTTACAAATGCCATGTGCTAATTAGATGACAGTCACTGTGATACATAGCTCATTTTCTCAGATCATGTGCACACTCCAACCTGCAAAGAGGAAACAAAGTGTACAGGAAAGATAACTTGCCCAAGATTGCACTTGGCAAGACACTGGAGCAGCACCAACAAAGGGCTCACAGGAAGTGATCTGGAGATGAAAGCAAAGCAATGATGACAGTGGAGGGCTTCCTGCAGCACCCCAGCCACAGGGAAGGTCTCACACAGCAAAGTCTTTGTGCTTTGAACTACAATTAAATTTGCCAGCTGCTCAAGATTTTGAACTGCTGTCTCTGGAGTGAGAACCCACAGTGAGTCCCATTTCAGATTACAGCAGAAGAAGCACAATGGAGCAGCTTACTATGTTCCACACACCTTCACCACATTCTTGTTGTTCTGGGCCATGTGCACTAGACAAGAGCCCAGAGTGGACCAGGCCATAACACCTCTGCCTAGAGACAGATACATCAAACCTGGTAGCCCTAATGCTACAAACTCAGAACAAATCATGTGCAATGGGAATATGCCTCCCATGCAAGCCCATTGGTCCTGCAGTGAATTCAGTGTTCTCTAAAGACCAAGCACATGTCACAACCCCAAGCCCTGACCCCAACCATAACCACAAGAAAATTCTACTTCTCTGTACGGTCCAGGATAGGGAGTGCTCCTGTTTACCACTGTGATCAAGGAAATCTATGGGAGACCAGGGGTTCCATCTTTTCTTTAAAGAAGGCTTAGCTTTATGTTACCAGGGTAAACAGTTGTGAGAAGCAAAGTTTCTTTAGGTAGCATGGTGATGTACCTTTAAACTCCACAAATGCCATCAGAGAATACTACTGTTCATGTGCAGGGCAGCTACACTGACCCTGTAAATAGTCTCTCTCTGTCTCTACCTCTTTCAAATAAATAAAATAAATCTCGAAAAAATTAAAAAGAAAACAAGCCAGCAATAAAATGGATTCGTAAACTATTGCCTGATGTTTTTTGCCCTACTAGTCTGTTTTCTTTAAGGGGTCAGGCAGTAAAGGTCTTAGTTTTGGGGGCCATGCAGTCACAGTGGCATCTGTGAATCTTCTGTTAGTGCAAAGGCATCCACAGGCAATACGGAAACAAGCAAGGGAGGGTTGCTCTAATTAAACTGCGTGCACACTGAAATTTGAATCTCATATATTTTTCTTGTGTCATGAAATTTTCATCTTCTTTTTCTTCTCAACCATTTAAAACTGTAAAATCATTCTTAGCTCATGGGCATTCCAAAATTAGGCATCTTTCAGATGGCGCTGGCCAGATTGGGCCCTGGCTGCGTGTTGCAACCTCTGATTCAAGCAAAAGTTCAACAAGGTCCACAGTGACATTCAATCTGTACCTAAAATTGCATTTCAGTCCTCCGGAAGACATAAGCCCCTGAGTTGAGTGCAATCTTCCTCTGTTCTCATGGATCACATTCTGAGAATAAATTAAGTTTGCTGTTCATAGCATAAATACTCAGCCTATTGCGTGTGAGTTTGTGAGTATGTATGAATGTAAATTAGGCAGCAGCATTTTTTTAAAAAGTGATTTTATTTATTTGAGAGGCAGAGTTACAGACAGAGAGAGGGAGAGGCAGGGAGAAAGATCCTCCATCCGTGGTTTCACTCCCCCATTGACTGCAATGGCTGGAGCCAAGCTGATCTGAAGCCAGGAGCCAGGAGCTTCTTCCAGGTCTCCCACACAGGTGCATGGGCCCAACTCCTAGGCCATCTTCCTCTGCTTTCCCAGGCTGTAACAGAGAGCTGGATCAGAAGTGGAGCAGCAGGGACATGAACTGGTGCCCATGTGGGATGCCAGCTCCTCAGGTGGAGGCACTGCACACTGCACCACAGTGCCAGGTCCTAGGCAGCAGCTTCAGTGAACAATCACACGGCATGGGGAGGTGGGATGCATTTATTATGCATCCTGTATGTGTGTATCTTTTGTGCATTAGTGCATTTACAGGCTATTAATTCTCAAACCTGACCTTGTATCTTAGGTTACCAGTATAATTACTTTTATTTTCATGTGAAAATATGATGTTTAAGCTGTATTCACCACATGTTTGTTTTGTACACTATTCTGGTATTTTCCCTTTCCCTCTCACCACCTTCCTCTTCATCTCCTTTTTTTTTTTTTTTTTTTTTTTTTTTTTTTTTTTTTTTTTACAGGCAGAGTGGACAGTGAGAGAGAGACAGAGAGGAAGGTCTTCCTTTTGCCGTTGGTTCACCCTCCAATGGCTGCCGCGGTAGCGCGCTGTGGCCGGCGCACCGCGCTGTTCCGATGGCAGGAGCCAGGTGCTTCTCCTGGTCTCCCATGGGGTGCAGGGCCCAAGGACTTGGGCCATCCTCCACTGCACTCCCTGGCCACAGCAGAGAGCTGGCCTGGAAGAGGGGCAACCGGGACAGGATCGGTGCCCCGACCGGGACTAGAACCCGGTGTGCCGGCGCCGCAAGGCGGAGGATTAGCCTGTTGAGCCACGGCGCCGGCTTTTTTTTTTTTTTTTTTTTTGTTCAGATTTATTTATTTATTTTGAAAATCAGAGAGAGAGAGAGAGAGAGAGAGAGAGAAATTTCCCTCTATGGACTCACTCCCCAAATGGTCACAATAGCTAGAGCTAGGCCAGGCTGAAGCCAGGAGCTTCATCCAGGCCCAAACACGTGGACCATCTTATGCTGCTTTTCCCAGGCCATTAGCAGAGAGAACTGGACCAGAAAGGGAACAGCTCAGACCCAAACCTTTGCCCATACAGGTTGTTGGCATCACAGGTGCTGACTTTACCTGCTATGCCACAATGCTGGCTCCTGCTTTTCCAACCTCTTAGAATCAATATTTGATATTTCAAGTAATCTGATCATCTGCTGAGCTCCTGTGGACCCTGTTCTGCTCCCGTATGAGTATTCAGGTAACTATGAGACAGTGAGGAGGAAAATGGACCGGTTAGATTTGTTTTTAAGGCTGTAGCTACTGAGCCTCTAATTCTCACACCCTGAAAGGAGCTATCCATGGCAAACACTGACCTCAAAGCAAAGATGTGCTGCACGCGTGAGAACTCGCACAGCAAATCCTAATGAGGACTCTGCTCCCACACGGAGCTCAGCTTGGACCTTTGATGACCAGTTCAGAATCTAAGCCGCAATGTCACCCCACCCCCTTTTGTAAAATAACCTCTGATCCCTACATACCATGGAGGAATTTTATGGCAATTGAAATTTAAATTTTTGAATTTTAAATTCTTTCAATTACTATTTTTATGATTCATGTTTTCAAATGGAAAAGTAATATATTCAGATTTTAAGTGCAGTATTAATTATAGCTTCAACCTCTGGATTTTACTGGAAAGAACAGAGATAGCTAAGTAGCTATGACCTCACCCTAGCAACAAAACAGAACAGGTGCTGGCATTGAGAGGAGAGCTCAGTGCCCATAATGAAGGGCCTGGGACAGTGCCCTCAGCACCCCAAGCATGGTCAGGTGAGCATGGTGCGAAGGAGAAAAGCCTCAGGCAAGAAGCTGCCAGCACGGGTTAGTTTGCACATTGTTGTCCTCAAAACAAAGAATAAAGCAAACGCAAGGGGAACATGGGCACACAACAGTAGGGAAAAGAATAGACTGAAGAGGAATTTACAAAATGTACCCAGTGTACTCAGTGAGATCAAGACAGGAACACACCCACAGAACAGAAGCTGAAGTTGTAAAACCAAACAGCTTATGTCAGCCACAGACTCCCTTGGTTGTTCCCCGCTCTCTTGGCCACCCCTGGTCCTGCCCTGGAAGCCGCCTCTTCTCTCTGCCTGGGGCCAGGAGCTGCCCCCTTCCAGCAGCAAGCCCAGGGTAGTTACACATGTGCACCACACTCCAGAAATGCAGTACAGTCTTCAAGCCTGGGGCCAGTGACCAAAGATGCACAGTGGGAGGTAGCAGGTGTCTGGTCCTGTGCCTGGCCTAGGTGGTGTCTCCGAGGAGTGTTGACATTGTTTACTTTCTCTTCCCAGGCCCTGGTGTCTCAAGAGGCTTTCTGTTCATGGTTGCTACATGATTTCTATTGAGAACCTGCTCAACTACATGACTGAATGTTCTCTCCCACTCACCTGATGTGTAATGAAAACAGGTGACAGCTGTATTTATGTTCCCCCACAACCAATCATAAGAGAAAGATCCGTTGAATCCAGTGTTTCTCTGGGGATGAGAACAGAATACTCACTGGGGTCATTTGCAGAGGCAAATGTGTGTATTTGAGGAAAGCAGCTTGTTACTGTACCCAAAATGATGGACACACAGGCTGAGGTGGAAATACAATGTTGTAGATGAAAAGCAACCCTGTGAACACATGGATGCACGCACACACAGAGTGTCCTGGTAGATGCCTTCTGGTCACTCAGAGATCAAAACAAGTTCTCTTCTTTTTTTGAGATCTGTAACAGGAATTACACATCTGCCTCACTTGTATCATGGGATTGTTGCAAAGATAAAATACAGGGATAAGGAAGATATAGCAGGTAAAGCTGCTGCCTGTGACACCAACATTCCATATGGCTGCTTCTTGTCCCAGCTTCTCCATTTCCAACCCAGTTCCATGCCAATGCCCTGGGGAAAGCAGTAAAAGATGGCCCAAGTGTTTGGGCTGCTGCCACCCACATGGGGAACATGGATGAAGCCCCTGAGTGCGGGCCATTGTGGTCATCTGGGAAGTGACCAAGGGATGGAAGATCTCTCTCTCTCTCTCGCTTGCTCGCTCGCTCGTTCTCTCTTGCTCTTTGTCCCTGTTTCTTACAACTCTGACTTTCAAATAAATAAATAAATCTTTGGAACAAAAGATAAGATACTAACGCATTTCCAACAGTGGAAATGTGGATGAGGGTTGGTGATGTTTGAGTTGGCCCAGCTCTCCTCTCTTCTTCGGGAGGTGTCAGATTGAGTCACGGCAGAGCTTGGCGTCTATGTTTAGTGCCCGTGCAGCCAGCGGCTTGTTCTACAGCACTCTTGATTAGACATTCACGACTCTGATTTCCTCTCTGACTTTCCAAGCCATATATTATAATTTTAGCTAAAGCAGATGTTGGCTTTCTCTTGTAGCATGCCATTTCAGTTGTCCTATTGGCAAGCCGTGTATTTTAATAGTTATGAAATGCACAGCTGAGTGAATATTAGAATGGATTTTCCAGCCCTAGAAAAGATTGAAATGTCCCCTCCATCACCTTAATGCCCAGTAGCTGAAATGAACACACTGTGTTCTGGAAGGTTATTGGCAACCTCGCAGCATCACAGCATCCAGGATGGGATGAGCTTGGAAGACATGTTTGCAGGCAGTGCTGTCTGGGAGTGAGCTGAGGGTTTAAAGATTCCCTTACAGGTGGGGTAAGGCACATGGGTTCCCTGCCTCTATGAGGATCATTGAATAAACATGTGGATGTATGGACACTGGCATGCAAAAGACAAAGCCAGAGGAATGGCTGAAACAGCCGGGCAGGTGTTGTGGAGATGGGGAATCCCTGTGTCGTCCTCCCAGAGGTGGGCTGGTGCAGCTCCCTAGCCTCCCTCCCATGAACACCGTGTGCGAGCTGTGTGCCGAGGAGGCGCTTGTCGCTGGCATGCCAGCAGCAAACCAGAGGAGCATAATTAAGTGTGGGTCATGGAGGAGAAAAGCAGCCGTGTTAATGATCTGGCCATTAATAAGCCAGCAAACGAGTCCATCACATGTGCTTTGTGAAGGGCAAAAAGGAAATCTCCATGAACTCCAAGACAAATTGTTTCACTAGCAAGATGCTTTTCTTGGGACTTTGAATTCTGACAGGAACAAAGGTGAGACACCTGCAGTCGGTCTGAGGAAGCTTCTGCCGCATCAGGGACAGCAAATCTGCAAGACTCCCTGCCCTTGCCCAGGGCTTAGCACATTCAGAGAAAAACGTTCGCTCTTCTGGTTGCTCAGCCTCGAGTCCTCCCTCCCTCCACGCCTAACTCCCAGACATGAGGACAAATTTCCACCTGCAGAGCTATGGGTGCCTTAGGATGGTGTGTCCTGGTGAGGGGTTGTGTCCCCACAAATGCAGGAGAAGTGCTCACGTGCTAGTGGACCCATAAGGGCCACTGCTGCTGCCAGGGGACCTGTTCCCATGCCTCTGGCCACCCTTCTGGGGATTTTGGTCACAATTCATTACATTTCATAGGAAATGTCAGGTTTTATTTTATTTTATTTTTTTCTGATATTCATGTTAACTTCCATAAAGAAGACAAAACCTGATATTTGTCTTTCTGGTTCTGGCTTATTTCGCTTTGTGTAGTGATCTCTAATTTCATCCATTTTGTTGCAGACATCAGGATTTTCTTCTTTTCTTGGTTGTCTACGTCACATTTTCTTCATCCAGTCATCAGGTGATGACCATTTAGGTTGATTCCATATCTTGGCTGTTTTGAATTGAGTTGCTGTAAACGTGGAAGTGAAGCATAGGAAATCATATGCTGAATTCATTTCCTTTGGCTTTATTCCCAGGAGTTGGACAGTGAGGGCGTATGGTGGGTTTACCTGTAGTTTTCTGAGGAATCTCCACACTGTTTTCTGTAATGGTTGTACCAATTTGCATTCTGCTGATAGTGTGTCAGAGCAAGAAATGTCAGGTTTTAGATCAAGCATTGGAGACAATCAAGACGGAATTGAGTGTGAATTAATATGATACGACTTCACAGGAGAATTAGGTAAAGGTCATAAAATTCATCCTTTTCATCTCTATATTTTCTAAAATATTTTGACCTGGGAGATTGTGTCCTCCAGGAATTACTTACTGTTTCTTTAACATGTCACCCAGTATGTGGTTGCATTCACCGTGATTTGCTGTGCAAGCTCACAGCATATATTCATGCATGTTTGCCTGATCCTTCCTTGTGCTATCATGTGAGGTCATAGTGGGACAAGCAATGCAAAGCGAAGTGGAGCTGGCAGGCTCTCCTTTAAGCTGAGCTTGTTTGGACCAAAACCGATAGCTGCAACTGTGTCTGCACTTCCTGAGGGGATCTGTCTGCCCACGGATCCCAGCAAAACTGTTCACAACCGGAAGTGTCTCATTTTATTCTTTTAGAGTAAAACCTGAATTTTAAAAGTTGTCAACCTGTGTCTTTTTCTTATTTTTATTTTTTAAATTTTTTTTTGACAGGCAGAGTGGACAGTAGAGGGAGACAGAGAGAAAGGTCTTCCTTTTGCCGTTGGTTCACCCTCCAATGGCCGCCGCGGTAGGCGCGCTGCGGCCTGCACACCGCGCTGTTCCAATGGCAGGAGCCAGGTGCTTCTCCTGGTCTCCCCTGGGGTGCAGGACCCAAGGACTTGGGCCATCCTCCACTGCACTCCCTGGCCACAGCAGAGAGCTGGCCTGGAAGAGGGGCAACCGGGACAGGATTGGTGCCCCGACCGGGACTAGAACCCGGTGTGCCAGCGCCGCAAGGCGGAGGATTAGCCTACTGAGCCACGGTGCCGGCCCATCCTGTGTCTTTTACAGGAAAAATATTGTAACATTCACTCAGTAAAATCTTTGTGTCATATGGGCAAGTAGTTGAGATTTTTTTCAGACTTTGTTATGTATATGTGAAGTGAAGGGATGCCCCAGGTGACTTTTCTTTTTTATTTTTTTTAATGTTTTTTTAAGATTAATTTATTTATTTGAAAGAGTTACAAAGAAAGAGACACAGCGGAGGGGGGGGGGGGCTGCCATCCACTTGTTCACACCTCAGATGGCCACAATGACTAGTGCTAGGAGCTCCATCCATGTCTCCTATGAGGCTGGCTGGGGCCCACATACTCAGGCCATCTTCCACTGCTTTCCCAGGTGCATTAATAGGGAGCTGATTCAGAGAGGAGCAGCTGAGACTGGAACCAGTACATAACTGGGATACTGGCATTGCATGCTGCTACTTAACCCTCTGTGACACAACACAGGCCCTTGCAATGCTTTTTGAGCGGCAAATTCTGTGTCCCTTGGAATGTGAGTCAGCAGTAATATGTTTTACAGAACATGTCCTGTTCTTCATATGTTTTTGTCTTTGAAAAGGAAACATTTAGCAGCATTCTTGGGTGCTGTGGGTTTGTATACAAACTCATCTGTGTTTGTAGATTCTCTGAGGCAGTTTTATTGTTGACTTTCCATTGTGGTGATAGTTTAAGGAGGACTTTTATCATCCTCTAACCCAGCTGGAGCCCTCTGTGAGCATGGGAGGTTGAGTGAGACCACAGCCTTGTTTTGCTGCCCATAGTGGCAGCAACTCCAAGCAGACAGAACTGGCTCACCTGTCAGGTTACACAACCAAATGGGTGTGGTATGAAAGTGATGCCTTCATTCTGAGTTAGTGCCAAAGCTGCCTCATTCTGCATGACCCCGGAAAGTGGCCCCAGGGGAGGAGGAGGGTAGGCAAGGCTGAAGCCCACAGGATCTGCACTGTTTCAGGCGCCTGCATATCTATATCTCAAGCATCCACTTAATTTTTTTGAAAAACACACTATTTTTGTCATGTAGCACCAGTGGCACCCTGAGGATAGGCTGCTCTGTTTGGTTCTGTACAGTTTGTCATTGATGCATGAGCCCATCCAGTGTAATGACAATGGTCCTGCAGCCTCTCTGCTTGAGAGCTTTGCTCTGTCCCTCCCTCCTGGGACCCTCAAGTCCAGGGCCACAAAACAAGTGGCAATCTCACATTCTCTCCAGTGAGTCTCACCCAACCTAGAAGATGTTTCCATCTCCCATGTCGAGCTAATCCCACCTAGTAACCAAAGACTATTTCCTACAAACCCCTTTCCACTCCCTTCTCACCACCGGGGGACTCCACACCTTCAGGAGTCTCCCACAGGACATGCATCAAGGCCAGACAGATCTCACATTTTTAGCTTCATGAACACCACCACTCATTTAGGTGCTCTGAAATTCTCTGCTAATCTGTAAAACAGGAATAGTACTATGTATGGAGCTCTGCTTTATGGAGCTTTTAATGCTCTTCCTCTCACACAAGAAGGAAGGGCAACTAAGCATGAACTCTGGGGATTGTTGTTGTGGTGCAACCTGTTAAGCTACTGCCTGTGCTACCAGGATCCTGCACAAGTGCCAGGTTCTAATCCCAGCTGCTCTATTTCCAATCCTGTTTCCTGCTAATGAACCTGGGAAGTCAATGGAAGGTGTCCCAAGCATTTAGGCTCCTGCCACCTAAGTGGTAGACCCAGATTAAGCTCCTGGCTTCTGCCTTCAGCATGGCCCAGCCTAACTGCTGTGGCCATTCGAAGAGTGAAATGGAAGATTTCTCTCTCTCTCTCTCTCGCTCTCTCGCTCTCTCGCTCTCTCCCCTGCCTGTCTCCCTCCCTCTCCCTCTCCCTACTATCCCTCTCCTTCTTTCTTTCTCACTCTGCCTTTAAATAAGTATGGAAAAAATAAAGCTATGAAGAAAACAAGAAAGCAAGAGAAATGACAGGTTCCACAAACTTTCCATTTAGTATTTCACCAGAGCTGGAAAACATTCAATGCTTTCTTGGGAAAGAGAACATTTCCTGATTCAGGCATTAGTTTGTATCTGTGGGAAATTGGTTCCAGTACCTCCTAGAGATACCAGAATCCAAAGATGCTCAACTCCCTTGCATAAAATAATGCAGCATTTGCATACAACTTATACAGTTCTCTCTTATACTTTAGGTTGCTTATAACACCCAGTATAATGAAAATGCTCTGGCAATAGTTGCAACCCTGTGGTGTTTAGGAAATACTGACAGGAGAAGAAGTCCATCCATGTTCAATACAAATGCATTTTTGGTATGAGTCTCTGTCCATGGCTGGCTGACTCCCTGGGTGTTGAACCTGCAGATGCAGAAGCCAGCCTTGCTCCTTCATTTAGGGAAAAGAAGCATGAAGAAGGAGCTTGGTTGATTGTATTTGCCCCCTCTGGAAAATCATCTGTTCCTCAGAAGCCAAAACAGAACTTTAATTCCTAAAACCAGAGAAGCTTTTAAAAGATGAGAGTCAAAAGGCCGACTTGCAGAAGGCAAGCATATTTCACAGGGGACAATCCTCACACACGGCAGTGTAGAATGAAGGCCTTCTCTTCTCCCACAGGCTCCGACAGGTTGGCATCTTCCAGGTCAAGGCGGGCAGAGTACGTGCAGGGGGACAATGGTTACCTACCAGCAATCCCTGAACTGCCACTGAATTTCAATAAGGGATAGAGAAAGTTTCAGAAGAAGCAGGTGACCTTGACATTGCTAATAGAGAAGAGTTAACCTTTGTTCTAATCAGTAGTAATGAATTATTGGCTTAACTGCTTCATCAATTCCATTAGGCTCTGAATTCCTCAGCATTTAATTGCTGGCTGGCTTCTCAATTCCTAAGGCCAGTCTCTTCAGGTGGTCCATGCTGAAGTATTAGCTGAGTGAACAGGAAATTGAGATGCCCATTGTCAGTCCTGGACAAGTTGTGAGCACACGGTTATACTGATCCTACCTTGACATGGGTTATACAGGAGCCGGGAGTGCAGTGTGGCCTGGAGGACCATGGCTGATGGGACAAAGTGAATGGGTTCTAAGCCCTGCCTTTCACTCAGGATGCTATTTTGATCCTTCTTGATTTCTTGGTTTCAGAGTGGACGTGCCTTTCCCTGGTACCAGCCCCTGGGACCTGGACTCAGTGGCTGGCAGTCAGCCCTGGTAGAAATCTCCTGAATGAGGCCTCTTGATGCACAGATTTTTGCTCAAGAATGATGAGAAAGGACTTCTATTTGGAATGCATGCAATGTAACACCAAATGGCTGCTCACGCATCATAGCTCATAATTCTGAGACTCTGATTTGAAATAAGCCAAAAGTAAGCCTCTGTCATGAGGGCAGAGGCAAGATCGTGGAGCCCCGGGACCACGGCTATTACTTTGGATCCCTTAAGTCCACAGTGAGCATTTGCTTTGTTAAAGTTTGTCATTATAAAGGTCATAGCTCAACCTTTTCTCAAATGTGAGAATGTTGAGCCCTGCCTTTTCTTAAAGGTAGCATCATGTAGTTAAAAACGTAACCTGAATACGGAAATAAATGGTTAGGCCATAGAATATTATTATTTTATATAATTTAGGAAATTAACATCAAAATGAGGACTATCCTCACACCCAGATTATTTTAGATATTTGAAAATGTAAGACATTATCTTGCCATTAATCATTTTATTTAAAGTTATGATAGAAATTGGCTAAATTTTAAAATTCAACACTTCTCTAAATATTATAAGGGAGTGATTTTATGAAATTTCAAGGATGAGTAATGGTTTGCTATGATTGTCTGATTGCTACCTTTTGCAATTGGCTGTGTCATTAATTAGAAGAAGCATAGTTTTCCATGGAAGGGCTGTGGACTGGGCAAAGGTGGTTTGAGACCAACATCTCCATCTTCTACCCATGTAGAGGCCAGTCACTCTTTCTGAATCCTGCACCTGCCACAAAAGTCTGCTTTTGGGAGATTCAAGGGGCCACAGTACCTGCATCCTGCGCTGCTCTGCTCATGGTGTTCTGTCACTGCTTCCCCAGGATCAGAGGGAGAGCCCATCACACTCCAGAGTGGTTTGGAAGAGGGAGAGCCCATCACCACTCCAGAGTGGTTTGGAAGAGGGAGAGCCCATCACACTCCAGAGTGGTTTGGAAGAGGGAGAGCCCATCACACTCCAGAGTGGTTTGGAAGAGGGAGAGCCCATCACACTCCAGAGTGGTTTGGAAGAGGGAGAGCCCATCACACTCCAGAGTGGTTTGGAAGAGGGAGAGCCCATCACACTCCAGAGTGGTTTGGAAGAGGGAGAGCCCATCACACTCCAGAGTGGTTTGGAAGAGGGAGAGCCCATCACACTCCAGAGTGGTTTGGAAGAGGGAGAGCCCATCACCACTCCAGAGTGGTTTGGAAGAGGGAGAGCCCATCACCACTCCAGAGAGTGGTTTGGAAGAGAGATAGCCCATCACACTCCAGAGTGGTTTGGAAGAGGGAGAGCCCATCACCACTCCAGAGAGTGGTTTGGAAGAGAGATAGCCCATCACACTCCAGAGTGGTTTGGAAGAGGGAGAGCCCATCACCACTCCAGAGAGTGGTTTGGAAGAGGGAGAGCCCATCACACTCCAGAGAGTGGTTTGGAAGAGGGAGAGCCCATCACCACTCCAGAGTGGTTTGGAAGAGGGAGAGCCCATCACACTCCAGAGTGGTTTGGAAGAGGGAGAGCCCATCACACTCCAGAGTGGTTTGGAAGAGGGAGAGCCCATCACACTCCAGAGTGGTTTGGAAGAGGGAGAGCCCATCACACTCCAGAGTGGTTTGGAAGAGGGAGAGCCCATCACACTCCAGAGTGGTTTGGAAGAGGGAGAGCCCATCACACTCCAGAGTGGTTTGGAAGAGGGAGAGCCCATCACACTCCAGAGTGGTTTGGAAGAGGGAGAGCCCATCACACTCCAGAGTGGTTTGGAAAACTGCTCTGTGCTGAACAGCGTGAGGAGTCAGTGGAGGGATCCTTCAGGCATTCTGATCAGTCTTCCCTCATTCTCTGGTGACTGGGGGTCATCTACAGACACTTCCCCAACTTGCACGTTTGTACTGTCTTTGTGGGGGGTCCAAACAAAATTTCACTTACCTTCAAACTTCATCTCACTTCTCAGTTTATGCAAAATGTGAGCATGCCATGTGCATATTCATGGCTTCCAACTGAAGGAGCAGAATGCAAGATTTCGGCCTCTTTGGGGGAATTTTCAGCTGTTTCCTACTTCCTGTGAAACTAGCAAAATGTTTACAAGTATGACTTAGGTATCTTTTGGGGAAGAAATAATTCAAATATTATTTCATCCAGCAAATGATCCAAAAGGCCAAATTTTCTGATATTTCAAAAATATAAGCTCTGATTTTCCATGATCTACTATTTGCTTTGGATATTTTTGCCTCTTTTTAAGGTGAAGACTGGGAACAGTATAATGAATGGGAACAGTAACCACACACAAAGTGTACATGGACAGAGCCCTGTGAGACTACCAGGTTAGACACGCAGTGGTAGATGTTGGTGTGACTGCTTGAAATAGATTGGCTCACAATATCACAGCCCATGCTGTGCTGTGGGTTTTGGTGAATTCCAGCTGCTGTGAAGGCTCCACCCTTCCACACAGACCAGACTCTCTTCCCGCTTCCTCCTCACCATGTCCACAGACATCCATACATCACTGCCATGCTCCTGTGTGTGTCTCACTCTCCTTAGGCATCGGGAGCCAGATACTCAAGAGGAGGAACTCCGTGTTTTCCATAGTGCTTCAGACAGAGGTCCAGTTCAGTAAAGATTTGCTGAAAAAACAAGCATGATCTGTTGTCTTCAGTGTTTTCACAGGTAATCAGCCAAACATGTGTCTTCCTGGGGCCACTGCTTTATTTTTCCTGTAGATTTTGGGGAATCCTGTAATAACCAATCTGTCTCTATATCACATTTTTCTCTCTCCTTCCCTCCCTTCTTTCTCTTTCTTTCTTTTTCTTCTCTCTCTCTCTCTCTCTCTCACACACACACACACACACAGAGTCCCCTTCCCTGTTTCTTTCTTTCCTTTTCCCTCTCTCTCTCTCAGTGTGCAGAAAATTTAAAGTAAAATAAGTGACCCATGAGTAGCCTTGTATAGAGGGTTTCCTGTGTATAATTTCATCTATTTCTCCATTTTAGTAGAATGACAGCATTTGACCATCCCTTATTTCTTTTATTTTCTTTTTATTCTCTTGTATGAACTTTGGAAATTGCCTCAAGCCTGCCTTTTTATTATTAGCAGCAGATATAAGAGCATTTGAAATGGATATGGACTCTTTGACGCTTCCTCTGGGTAAATGCAGTAGAGCTTGGCAACAGTCACAGATAAGGCTCGCAGGAAACAGAAGAGGCACCTGTATGCCTAAGAGACATCACAGCTGAATGTGGGTGTGGAAGGACACTCACGTTGTTACAGCCCGTGGTCATGGCAGACTGACAGTGTCCATATTCTCTTTGGTCCCCTTTAACCTTTGTTAAAAGGGAAGGATTTCTCCTGGTTCTTGTTAGAAATGGCCCAGTCCTGTCATTTCTCAGTAAATCACAATTCAGGCTCGGCCATGCAGCTTCCTTTTCTCGCACGGGTACTGTATGTACTTCTGTGCTTTTGTGTTGTTGGAATATTTCAGTGTTACAGATTCACAATATTATATTGTACATGTAAAATAAGAATGTCTTGGGGTTGGTGTTGTGGTATAGTGGATAAAGCCACCACCTGCAAAGTCAGAATACCATATGAGTGCCTATTTGAATCACAGCTACTCCACTTCTGATGCAGCCCCCTGCCAATGTCCTGGGAAAAGCAGAGGAAAGGATGCCAGGCATTTGGGCCCCTGTACCCACATGGGAGACCTGGAAATAGCTCCTGGTTCCTGGTTTTGGCCTGGTCCAATCCTTGGTATCGTGGCCATCTGGGGAGAGAACCAGTGGATAAAACATCCTTCTCTGTCTCTCCCTCTATATACAGCTAGTATTTCAAATAAATAAGTCTTTAAAAAATAATGTCTTGGAGAGGTATCACAAGGATCGACGAGCAAAGACTGGTGGTGGTGTGATGCAGGTTCCCTCTGTCCCATAAACGGAAACCTTTTAAAATTTCTTTTTCTTTGGCTTTAGAGAGCACCAAGGCAAGTTTAGCTACTTAAAAAACAAAACTGCCTACTTCATTTTAAGCTTGTCGAAATTTCCAACTATATCTGACTCAGTATGAATAGACAGCGAGGAGTGAGACTACAATTTGAATACAGATGCCTCGATTATCTGACCAATTTCCAAAAGCATTCACGTTTTTGACTTGGGGAAAAATTAACTTCTGGGAAACCACAGAATATTCCAGGTGAAGAGAGCCGAGGGTCCTGGGCCCAGTGCCTCAGCCTGCTGCACCCTCCACCTCCCCTCAGAGCTGGATATGCTCTGACTGAGCTTGGCCTTGAACAAAACCAAGATATAGCCAGATGACAGGGCTCCATCAGGACGGAGCGGCAACTGGACAAGGGGAGCCCTTGGCTCCTGCCGAACTTTTTCTGCAACAAGGGCCCAGCTCTTACTCTTGCCTCCTGCTCCTTGAATTGTGCTACAACTTCTGTCTCTCCTGTTATAGATCTGTTTCCCTAACTACAGTATCATTACAAAGAATATTGCACTTCTAATTAGAACATTCTTGCGAAGCAAATTTGAAGAAAGTATCTCAAAATGGCACTGTAGATTTTATGTACTGTTTATGTATTTTTAAACTTGCTTCCCACTGAGGATGTAAGTGAAATCAGTCAAAAAAACAAAGAGATACACACACAACCCCAGAGAGTGGCACATTCTGTCTAACTGGATTTTAATTCTGTTCAGAGAAAAATCTCACGAAGCTTCTCTAGCAGTAATGGATGACAATGCCAAGGGCCACCAAGCCTTTTACCAAGGGTCACACGTTCTGTGGGTCCCGCTGGCTCTGCTGAAGCCACTCTTCTTGGCAGCCACAGGCGACCCACAGTCGGGTGGGCATTGCTGGGGTCCCACACAACTGCATTTATGGACATGGAAATTCGAACTTAAATTTTGTGTTTTGTATTTATGACAAGCCTTTCCTCAGTATTTACTTTCAGTCAATTAAATATATACAAACCACTCTTAACTCATGAGCTGTGTAGAAAACACAAGGTCAGTGACTTTGTCAGTGAGCCCTGGGTGCTGATGCTGGGACCCTCTCTCTGGGTCACATTTCCACTTTGTTGGTGAGCCCTGGGTGCTGATGCTAGGACCCTCTTGCTGGGTCACATTTCCAGCTGTGCTGGGTGGTGGTCCCTGCACTTGATGGGCATGGGGAGGGAATGGGGGGCTTTCTGATATGACCGGGAATAATCTGCACACAGCAGTAATGCACTGATATGCAATTATATTTTACTAATATGGGATAACCTGACTCCAAAATACCTAATCCATGTGAACTGCATGTTTGGAAAACACTGAATGAGAACAAAACTTCTCCATATCCCCCTTTCATGGACCATGTTAAGTCACCCATGGGCCACCTGTCTTCACCTCTCGGAGAAGATGGAAAAGGCAGAGACCATGTCTGTGACATTCTCTTACATACAACCAGCCAACACGAACAGGATTTCCCACGGCTCCTCGGGAAGTATGTACTACAGTCTAGTTTCCATTTCCTGCTCTAACTCCAGAGGGCAGCAGCACCTGACGTGGCTTCCTCCTGGCCATGGAGGTGGGGCCCTTCACAGGGGCACCAGCCTGGCTCTGCTGCTCCCCTGCCCTCGTCCCCAGGAGCCGAGGGCTTCAGCCGACTGCCATGTTCTCCCCCTTTCTAAACCACAACCCTTGGCTGAGTTTCAAACCAGAAGGCCCATGGTCTGCGGAGGCCTTGAAAAGCGTCACTCACTTGCTGACCACTTCATTTTCATGGTGCACACAATGCTGCTTCTGCTCAAATTGAGACCAACCAATGACCACCCCTTCCAGAGTGCCCGCCCTTCCCCATGGAGATAGCCATTGTCATTATCCCTTAGTAAATAAGTATTTTAAGCACAGAGAGAGAGAGAGAGAGAGAGAGAGAGAGAGATTTCCTAACTCCTGATTCATTCCCCAAATGCTCACAAAATCCAGGCCTGGGCCAGCCAAAGCCAGGAGCCAGGAACCCCATCTTGCTGACACCCATGGGCTCTCAGGGGCTCAAGATCTTGGGCCATTTTTGCTGCCTTTTCAGGCACATTAGCAGGGAGCTGGATCAGCAAAGTAGCCAGGACTACAACTGACACTCCATTATGGGAAACTGGCACTACAGGTGGGCATGGTTTAACCTACTGCACAATGCTGACCCCAGGAAATATGTTTTAAAGGCTGTCAAAAGCGATTAAAGATCAGATAGTGCATAGCATATGCTACTGTGTAGTTCTGATAAACTGACTGCTCCCACAACTGTTAAACATAAACGGCAGATTTATATTGTCAGATTTTTAGCATGATGGATATATGTTTTTAGTTAATAAAACATTTTTAATATCTTTGTGTTCATTGCTATGATTCTTAAATTTTTAAAATAAATCTTGGCAGCATAGTTGAGGCATAACCCATACCCGGTGTATCGTGTTTGCGTTTGCTTCTGACAATAATTTGGTCGGAGGATGGAGCAGTACCCAGAGACAGGCGAGGTTGCAAGAGAATGCACCTCTTTGAAGTTCATGGTTTTTAAAATGTTTGTTTTTATCCATGAGAAAATAGTAAGCACTGCTTTAGCTGGGCTCAGGGGAATATTTAGAAAGAATTCACCAAACATGGCTGTTGTACTATGGGCTGGGGAGACACATGGTGCATGTTTCATTCAGCTGATCACATGGCAGAGTGAATGAACACATGTAACAAATGTTTGTGTCAGAGAGAGCTTTGGGAAAATAAAAAAAATTATCCCTGGAGATAGTTGAACAAAGAGAAATCTGAAAAAGGCGAAAAGCCAATCAATAAGGGATTTCTTAAGCACTGTGTGTTTTGTTAATGAACCATTTACTCAAGCTGTTGGCTGATAAATCGGGAAGCTGGGGTGTGCATATCCATGTTCACATATGCTCATGAAATACATGAATATATCATACACACATGACTCCAATCCCAGTGCTGCTGATACGTTCAATGGCTTTATCACCACTTATTTTATGTGTGAAAAGCTCCTATAGTGACTTTTAAAAAAACAATTTTCTTTTATAAAAATGGTGATTTTCTTTTTTTTTTTCTTTGAAAATGGGAGAGGAGAGAGAGAGAGACTGAGACAGATTTTTCTTCTATAGGTTTACTCCCCAGATGCTCATAACCCCTGGGCAGAGCCAGGCTGAAGTCTGGAGGTGGCAACTCCATCCAGGCATCCCACATGGGTGGCAGGGACCCAGACACTTGAGCTGTCCGTGCTGCTTCCGGGGTCAGCATTAGCAGGTGGCTGGAAGCAGAACTGGATGTGGGATTTGTACTCGGGCACTCCAATATGCAATGTGAGTGTGCCAAGCAGTGTCAACTCTTAGATCAAATGCCTGCCCCTAAAAATCAATTTTTGTCACAGTGATTAAATCACCCTCCAAAAATAATTATTGAAATTAACAAGGGGGGCATATGCTATGGAAAATGTTGGAGTAAAATACTCTGAAAGGGAGAGCATCTCCCTTGTGCACACCAACAGGGACCAAAGCCAGTACCTGGCAAAGGTAGAAAGAGAGAAAAACCCAGTGTCAACAACATATGGCGCGAATGAGGTTTGCCTACTGAGTCCACACAGCTGTGCTGGTGGAGAGCAGGCCTAATAACGGCAATCACCATCATCGTATCTTCTTCTGGAAAGACCGAGTGCTGGGACACTTTACAGTGACATCCGCGCTTATTGGTGTGGCAGGAGACACCTTCTAAGCTCTCAGTCCATCAGGGTATTCTCACCTAATTGTGCTCAGCTGCAATTGGCAGCCACAGGCAGCACCGTGGGCCCTCTGGGCAGTGGAGGAGAGAGGCACTGTGGCTTCCTTCCCACTTCTGGAAGAGTGCCTACCTCACTGTCTGGGGTGGACACCCCTCAGAGGAATCCCAGGGGAATGGGGACTGGTGTCCCAGGATGCTAAGCTGCACGGTGGGGGAATCCTAGATCTGTCATCCGTGGAGCTCTTGGGTACCGATGTCACCTCACAGCAAGGAGTGTGTTGTAGGGAACGCATCTGGAAGTCACCCTCACAGCCGCTGTCAGTTGTACCTGTCCACTTACCCACATAGGCTGGGCCTCCAGACCCCGTGTCCCCAGGCATTCAGTGAGATGCTAAGTTGTGCAATGGATACATTTAAAAGTGTACCCCAGTAGAAAAAACAAAGTTTGCCAGGATCTATTGAATGAGAGACCAGGGGTTGTAACTGTGCCTGTACCCAATCTCCAATTTGCTCACAAGCGTTTAAATATTTACCATTTTCAATGAGATGAAAAGTCTAGGAATTTAATAAAGGCCTTCATGAAAGCAAATTAGAAGGGTAAACTAATATATCTCAGAGCAGTGGAGCTATGATTTATGAGATTTCATAATGGTCTAAAATTTATCAGAATTTTCCTGAATTTTCCCAAGTGCCAAAGCACTTTTTAAAATACTTTAATTTTTAATTTATGTTTTTAATGTTAAGATGTAATTTTTCTAGCTTTTTGCCATGTTTGCTTATACATACACATTTATACTATTTTTTCTCGAAAACAGATACAGTATCACAGAAGTAAGGATTCATGACAGTGATCTTACAGTGGGGAAAGCAGTATACGTAGTCACGTACATATGGCAATATCTATGTGTACCAGTACAACACCCATGCAACCTTTATACCCTCTCTATATTAACTTCCACAAAGATGAGAAAACATGACATTTGTCTTTCTGGGTCTGGCTAATTGCCCTTAGCATAACAATCTCCAGATACAACCATTTTGTTGCAAATGTTGGGATTTCATGTTTATGGCTGAGTGATGTTGCATCGTATAGATATGCTACCTTTTCTTTGTCTAGTCACCGGCTTGTGGACACTCAGTAGGTTTCTTCTAGCACACTGCTAAAAGCTGTGTCTTGCAGTGCAGAATGATATCCAAGGCTTGCCTTCTGCAAGCTTTTGTTTCACGTTTGTTTTCCAATGTGTTTGATGGGCTATCTGGGAAACAATACCTTTTCCTCCTTGTCTCCCTTGCTGGTGGAAGCACAGTCCCTGCGTGACAGGCCAGAGGCCATAAAACACCTTTCAGTCCTAGCATTTAATAGGATCATTTGGATCTTTATACAGGAATTAATTGCCAAAAACTAGATGCGAGGCCTGCAAAGCTTCCCGCCTGAAGAATAGCAGAGCTAAGTTACAGAACCTGCTTAATGCATTCCGTGTATGAAGATGGCTCAGCCAGGTCTTTATAATAACAAGTGTGTAACTGTGTGTTAGGCAACCTCTTCTCATGGTTCCGATAGGGCAGCTTTTCAACCTCAATGTTAGCAGGATGTTCCAAAAAGTATAGAATGAATAGAAACAACACACACAGAACTGGGAGCTTGTAACCTGTATAAATGTCCCTGAAACAGTTTGTTGACACAGTCCTGGTAGAATCATCCAACATACGACCACCTAGGTCCACAGGGAAGGTTGAGTCCTTAGCTGTCCATCGCACTGTTGGCTGGGAGGCCTGGGATGCTGGAGCCATGGATGTATCCTATGTTCACAGCACTTGGGAGAGTGTGTGGACTGTGCTCAGTTCTCTGCTTTAGCTATTACCATCAGGAAGTAAGCATTTATAGGTTGCTATTGATTTTATGTACAAGGGAAAATTCAGCTTGTATGTATTCTGCAAAGATGAGAAAAAAATAAACATGGAAAAGTAGCTTGATTTCATTTCACCTGTAACTGTTAGCTAGGTCAAGCTCCTGACCTTCCCACAAATGTTAAAAGTTAAGGCTGAGACTCCAGAAGATTCAGTTTCTCTTCTACTTTATTCCATGATCATAAGTGACATTTTGTTATCTTTTCCCCATAACTTTATTTTTGAAAAATAAGCACAAGATGTTCCTTCAAAGGTAGGGAGAATGAGCCATGTGGAGGTGGCTTCTGCCTTGCAGAGCGGTAGATAGTGTCGGCTTTTTCTTTTCACTGTTTCTCATTCAATCCCTGCCTCCTGAGACATTCACACATTTATCCTGGTGTCCAGGACCTCCGCATCTTAAGATGCCAACGTCTGATCCTATTTTGAGCCCAGCAGAGTCATCTGAGCCCAGTGGGACTCTTGGGGACTAAAGTAGTTTCCTGAGTGGGGTTCCCAATTCTGCTCAAGTGGGAGCTGGCACCTGCGTGTCTGAAGGCAGACACCCACCTGCAGATACAATAAACCCCTACATCTGTGCTTCCTATGGAACAGCTTCAAACACCACAAAGAAATTAAAGATTGACTCACAATGTTTTCATTTCACAGCGTCCAGCCATTTTCTCGGTTAACAATATCAACATGGGGATGCTTAGAATTCAAATTCATACTGAAATAATATTGACAGTAATAAGAAAAGAAGAATGACATGGAGTGATATTTTCTCAACGTTTTACTGTTCAAAGCATTTTAACATAAATTTGCTGTATTTTGAACTGCACACCCCATATGATGGAGAATTTCAAAAACAGTGATATGTATTGACAAACTGAGAGGCTTAAGGTCATGGGGGAATAGAGGCTTATAGATTGTGAGCTTCCCTCTGCCTGTTTCTTGGAGGCAACACTGTCAGAGAAATGAGTGCGAAGCTCAAAGCGAGCCCTTACGTCACATACCTGCAGAGCACCTGAAACTGAGCTACATGAGCTGGGACAGTTCAGCAGACTGTTCTGAGGGAGCCCAGCCCTGCACACATGGGTGTGTGTCCACCTCCTGAGCAGTGTAGTGTCCTCAGTGTCACCTGTGTGAACACGTGAACACCTCTGGTTCTGGAGCCTCTGCTGCAGCTCTCATGACGCATACGGCCTTCTCTTTCCAAGTCCTGTGGGGCTCTTTGGTTCCTTGCATCCTGGACCACCTGAAGTCTTCTCACTGAGGTGCCCACCAGCATGCATGGCGTGGGGAAGAGTCAGTGTTTTGCGTATGCTGATACGCGTGGTCTGGTTTTTGTTTAAGTTTCTCTTAGCTGGGATTCTGATTGCTTTTCCAGCTTTGTTGCAGTGTAGTTGAAAATAAAGTTGAACAAATTTAAGGTGTACAACTCGATGTTTTGATATACATTGAGAAACAGATATCATCACAATCAAGCTAATGAAGATACCCATCACTCCACATGGTTACCAGTTTCTCTATTGTGTGTGTATGATTAGAATATTAAATATCAAGTCTTTGGTAAATTTCAGACAAGAAAGAATATAACTGTAGTTCCATTGCTCTATGTAAGATCTCCAGAACTTGCATGTCTTCTTATAAAACCTTGGTATCTCATGGCTAGCATATCCTCACTTCTTCCTACTGGCAGCCAACAACCTAAACTGCTTCTGTGATTTTAGCTACAAGTATGTGCTATTTATGTGTGGCCACTGTGTTTCATAGTGTGTGTTGCTAATTTCCTGTAACATCTGGTTTCAGATTTAAAAGTTACAAAATACTTCCTGTACACTGAGATATGATATGACAGTGTCAGCAACCAAAAATGTTAAAATGTTAAAATGTTAGATTTTAGGACATGGCGAGGAATAGCATGTTTACCCAGACTCTAATCTACCTTATGGCTTGGGAATCTCTACTGGCACACACCTGTCAGAGTCTGAAAGCCACAGATCTTTGGATAACATATCCCAGCTTGGGTAAAAGGAATAGAAAACAAATCCTTTGGCTCTTTGTCTGTCTCACTGTCCATGCAAAGATGGCCTTTAATGGGTCTGGTGTGGGTCACTCCCCACCCTTATTGTGAAGTGAAGGTGGGAAAAGAAGTCCTTCTTCCCAGGCTGTCGAGCGTCTTTCCTGGACATCTACAAACCTGTGCTCAGGAGCGTGTTCTTATCGTGATAACTTACTGCCCTGGGCACTGTTGGCCGTGGTGTTGTTCAGCTGTACAGCTGTACTCTCCCATGAGTTGTACAAGGAGTGTCTTCATGTAATTTGTGGAGTCATTTTCTCTCTGGATTTATATGTATGTGACTTTTTGAGAACAATATAGATTTGAGAAGCATTAAACAGCAGGGAACTCTTAAACTCCAACTTGAATCTGCCCCTGCTGATTTACTCAGTTATTTCTGACATAATGCACTTATTTTGGTAAAGATTTATTTATTTATTTGAAAGGCAGAGCTACAGAGAGGCAGAGATAGAGGGAGGGAGGGAGGGAGGGAGAGAGAGAGAGAGAGAATGAATATCTTCCACCTGCTGGTTCACTCCCCAGAGGATTGCAATGGCCGGAGCTGTGCTGATTGGAAGCCAGGAGCCAGGAGCTTCCTCCAAATCTACCACAAGGGTACAGAGGTCCAAGCACTTGAGCCATCTTCTACTGCTTTCCCAGGCCATAGCAGAGAGCTGGATTGAAAGTGGAGCAGCCAGACTCGAACTAGAGCCCATATGAGATGCTGGCATTGCAGGTGGCAGCTTTACCCTCAATGCCACAATGCCAGCCCCAACAAAATGCACTTTCTATCACAGTGATATCTGTTGTCTTAGCACCCAGAAGTTTCCAGCATTTTATGTGGTTCTCAGCTCCTTTACCTGTGTCTGATAACACACACACACACACACACGTGCAGCAGTGGTAGAATACATTGTATAGTATACCTCTTTTGTATGCAATGAACACCTTTATTTGAGACTTGGCTTGCAGTGTAAACTCTACACACACACACACACACACAGTGGTAGAACACGAGATTGTATAGTATACACTTTCTGTATGCAACTAACACCTTTTTTCTGAGATTGGCTTGTAGTGTAAACTCTCCATACACACACACACACACACTCATACACTCATCCCCAGGTTTGCATGAGGAAGGTAAGAATCCAGGCACTGTAGCTTGTTCTGGTGGGCAGGCCACAGATCTACTGGGATGTCTTGAAGTTACTGTGGAGACATGGAAATGCTAGCACTGCTCAAGTTTGCCAGATCTCCAGGAGTCCCAGCCCATTTGTATCTGGAGACCAATTCATAAAATGGCAATGGCCAGCATGGGCCAGCCCTGTCCACCAAGCCATGGCGGTATGCAATAGTCCGTACAGAGACTGTGTGGTGCTAGTACCAAACTGGAACAAGAGAAGCTGCAAAGCTTTGGAGTTGGAGTCACAAGGAGTGCACCACGGATGGCGCTGGATAAAGCCCTCCTCTGCTTTCCTGCATGTGCTGACCCCCTCCTCTAGGAACTCGTGGATGCAGTGCGGGGCCGTCCCCAGCACTCTCAGCATTTCTCCTCTCTCTGCTGCCTCACGCCACTGCACTGAAGCTGCTGTTGACTGAGTCCTACAACACAGCATGACTCTACTGAAAGGTGTTTCATGAAAAATGTCCACATTGATTTTCCTATGAGTTGAACACTTTTCTGGGGAAATGAGGAACTGTAGAATTGTAGTGCTTCCTCACAAATTCTGTCTCCCCAGGGTGGCTTCCGAGAGAGGAACGTTTTGCCATGTGTCAGTCACTGAGAGTGTTGCTTCCCAGCCTTGGTCTAGATCGTCCTTTCCTTCAGTCATTGCCCCTGCTATTTGAACGCAAAGCTTTCAGCATCAAATTATTG
Source organism: Lepus europaeus (assembly GCF_033115175.1). Taxonomy (NCBI): domain Eukaryota; kingdom Metazoa; phylum Chordata; class Mammalia; order Lagomorpha; family Leporidae; genus Lepus; species Lepus europaeus. The sequence continues at coordinate 9,751 of NW_026909394.1, read as the reverse complement.
CCTACAATAGCAAATATGCATCTCAGAATTGAAAGTGAAGGACTTTCACCTACTGATGGGATTGATTGGTTAATACATTTGAGCCTGGAATATGCCCATGTGACATACAACTCCCTTCTAAAAACTACTGGAAAACAGTTATGTAATTGCTAGCACCATGGGAACTTGCTTTCATTGCATATTTGAATCCCCAAATATAGATGATCAACTCCCACCAATTCAAAATGCTTAGATAGGCCTTGTTACCTAGGCAACGATGTATTGGAAATGAGATGCCTGCCTTCGTCTCACATTTCATTCCAAATTCTACCTTTTTACATTGCTTCAGAGCATGGTTTTTAAAGTTGAATACATAATTTTCTGAAAAATAAGATGCTTATGACAATTTTGAAATCCATTGGCTGGAAATAGATCCTCCAGTACAGACCACATCCTCCCGGACAGAGACCTCCCTCCATTATCTCCAGTCCCAATGGACTGCACATAATATTTGTTAATCATTGACAACACACACAGGGTATATTTAACGTTTATTGGGTTTCTAAAAAGGCTAAGTAGAATAACCAACTTTCTGTCTATAAGTGGCTACTCTTGAGCCAAGTACCATACTCTGGTTTTAAGACTGACACTGGGAACATGAAAAACTGTTGAGGAATATAGAATTTATTTTAGAGATATTGGAAACTCTTTTCTGTTCAGACTGTAATTCCACATGCTCCATTCGTTCATACCTCCACTCTGATCCAAAGAAACCAATGCCAGCCCTGCCAAGAACACTACTCTCTCCCTTTTTCTTTTCCATGAAGCATGAAGGTTCTATCTCTATTCCTCAAAACTAGGCATCACTATCCGAGCTCTTAAATTTCCTGGGATGATGTTTATGGATCTGTATGTCCCATAAAAAAGATATTGCAAAGTCTAACCTTTTCACCTTTGACTACAGGATGACTCCTCAATTAAGTTGTGAATTCCTTGCAGGAAATTATTTTGAGTTTCTTTAAGAATTATGCGTGCTCCCTTTCAAGTGTCCCCACCAGTGTCTTCTTTAAAAAATTATTTATTGGATGTTGGGTAGACCAACGGTAACTCAGAGGCAAAACCAGCCAACCTGATTTCCTCCAATTACTCTGGCTCGCCTGTTTCGACTCTTCCACTGAGCTGAATGAACTATGGTGAAGAATTAGGTTAATCTAAAGAGAGTGCTGGAGACAAATTGGAGGAGCATTATGAACAGCACACCAGCATGGTGTGACAAAGGTGTGATTGATTTTAGACCTGACAGTCTCAGAGAAAACGTGGTGGTGTTGGCAAGTTAAAGGAATGTTACTGGAGCAACTTCTTCGTATATCCCATTAAGTGACTCCAGAGAAGCTTCTGTCCTCGCCGATAACTCAGAGTGTTCACGTCCTCTGTGTGTGTGTTGCAGGTGTCTCAGAGCATGCAAATCACGACAGTGATGCTGTTTCTTACGTTACGGGTCTGTGTGGAAGCTTAGTTCTTATTCGTTTTGATCAGAAACGTTGAGTCTTGCTTGCATTGGCCATGCTCATTCTCTCCCAGTTCTTCACATCTCAGTTTATTCCACCATCATCTCTCGTTTTCTCTTTCCTTACTCATACCTGGAGACCGTTGCCATCAGAGCATATGTATTAAAAAATCTAATGAATGTTTCCCAATGTAGGCAGGTAGTCACTGCCAAAGAGTTCCCACCAGCTGCCCAACACTATGAAAACAAACGATGCAACGGTATTTACAGGACATTCTGCAGTCTTCAGAGATGTAGGACCGAAACTGAACTCGTACTAATGGAAACTCTGTGACTGTCACTCAGCTCTGGGATCTCATTTTGCTGCTGCTTGGTACAGCTGATTCCAACACCAGGTTCTCATTTACATGAAAGAGCTGGACTTAGATTAGCACAGGGCATGACTAGATAAAAAATAGATGCATTATTTGACCAGCTGATGAGTGTGGCTTCTGAATTTAAATCACAAAATGGTAAGAACTGGAAGGAATGGAGTGATTATCAGTAATCCACGTTTGTCTGCAGGCAAGACCATCTTTCACTGATTTCTTATAGGTGATTGCCTGTGGTATTCTGGGAGAGCTCCTTGGAAGGAGATAAAACACAGCTCAAGGAATCATATCTGCAGCTGGTATCAATGGGATTTTGACATTTGTCTGCCCCGGGGGGTGTTCATGGCCCACACCTAGTCCCAGGCCCCAGCGCTTGAGGACAGGGCCCTGATCGCCGTGTGTCCAGCGTGCCCAGGCTCTGCTCAGATCTGTGTGTGCTGTTCTGTTAGCTTTCTTCGTCACATCTTGGTTTTAAATTTAAGAAATCTTTCACTGGTCTCTTCTAAACCGTCCATGATTTCTTCTTCCAAAATAGCAAGAAAACCCTAAATACTGTAAGCAATGAAAGGCTTGTATAACATAACAATAATATATAAATTGATTTATATGGCCGGCGCCGTGGCTTAACAGGCTAATCCTCCGCCTTGCAGTGCCGGCACACCGGGTTCTAGTCCTGGTTGGGGCACTGGATTCTATCCCGGTTGCCCCTCTTCCAGGCAAGCTCTCTGCTATGGCCCGGGAAGGCAGTGGAGGATGGCCCAAGTCCTTGGGCCCTGCACCCACGTGGGAGACCAGGAGAAGCACCTGGCTCCTGGCTTTGGATCAGCGAGATGTGCCAGCCGCAGTGGCCATTGGAGGGTGAACCAACGGCAAAAAGGAAGACCTTTCTCTCTGTCTCTTTCTCTCACTATCCACTCTGCCTGTCAAAAAAATTGATTTATATTAGTTTCTGTAGATTTGATATTTGATTAAGGATTAGGGGGAACCATTCTCTGTTAAGGACACACACATAGGCTGGCGCCGCAGCTCACTAGGCTAGTCCTCCGCCTGCAGCACTGGCACACCGGGTTCTAGTCCCGGTCGGGGCGCCAGATTCTGTCCCGGTAGCCCCTCTTCCAGGCCAGCTCTCTGCTGTGGCCCGGGAGGGCAGTGGAGGATGGCCCAAGTGCTTGGGCCGTGCACCTCATGGGAGACCAGGAGAAGCACCTGGCTCCTGCCTTAAGATCAGCGTGGTGCGCTGGCCGCGGCAGCCATTGGAGGGTGAACCAATGGCAAAGGAAGACCTTTCTCTCTGTCTCTCTCTCTCACTGTCCACTCTGCCTGTCAAAAAAAAAAAAAAAAAAAAGACACACACATAGTCTGGAGAGTACAGGATTGCCACTGCTATTTCTGGCTCATTCTTTAGTGCATTTTACAGCAGTCAAATTGAAGGGCCTATTTTGAACTTTTGTTTAGTTGTCATTGGTACCAGTATGTCAGAGGCATTACCAAACCCAGAAATTAGTCATGAGGCTGGAGTAAGCTGAAGAACTTTGAAGACATAAAAAAGAGGGCCTGGAAGTAGATTTCCCTTTGGATTAACGAGGCATGAATACCCAGTCCATGATTTTTGTGGCCCTCGTGGGGCCTGCGTGTGTGCACAGAAGTATGCATTCATATGATTTTCAAATGTAAGAAATCTTTACATTCTTACTTAGGAGGGTACAGGACAGAAGCACACGCAAGGGGAATGTGTAAGTAACTTTGTTCTACTAGTGCATCCACTCAGCTGTGAGATGTCCCACCTGTTTCCATTCATTGCTAAGTAGGTATACGAGACTTTCTGTGTGTGGTTCCGGTATGAGTGCCAGTACTGGCACCAATGTTTTTCTCTTCCTCCGCTGTGACGCTTTGGAATAAAACTCTGAAATGAATGGCATGCCAGAATTGCACATAAGAATGCATGTATCGAAGAAAAGAACCCAATAGCTCTTTATCGAGCTCAATGTCTTACATAAGAATTTTCTTCTGAACCAAGAACAACTCCGTGTGGTGGGGATCGTGGTCTCTGGCAGTTGGGAAGACATATTTAGAAAGGCTAAGAAGTGTGACAGGTTATTGAACATTAAAGTCCGGCTTGTGCATAGATAGTTTTGTGTTAAGTTTAGAGAATTTGACAATTTTGATTGTTCAGGCTTTTACTAAGGAACAAGAAATTTTGATTATCGTGTTCATTTTATTGACTAAAAACACATAGAACTATACCGGGGCCGGCTCTGTGGCGGAGTGGGTTAATGCCCTGGCCTGAAGCACAAGCATCCCATATGGGCACCGGTTTTAGTCCCGGTTGCTCCACTTCCAATGCAGCTCTCTGCTATGGCCTGGGAAAGCAGTAGAAGATGGCCCAAGTCCTTGGGCCCCTGCACCTGCGTGGGAGACTGGGGAAAGCTCCTGGCTCCTGGCTTTGGATCAGCTCAGCTCCAGCCGTAGCGGCCATTTGGGGAGTGAACCAGCAGATGGAAGACCTTTCTCTGTGTTTCTCCTTCTCACTGTCTGTAACTCTAACTCTCGAATAAATAAATAAAATCTTTTAAAAAATGCATAGAACTATACCTATGGGAAGATGGCAGCACCTGACTGTATGTTAACACAAGGTACTGGAGTGCACCATCTGACAAAGTGGGCATGCCTAGAGAAAGAACGTCCGTGAGAATGCAGAAGTCAACTGGTTCAGAATGAAATATGACTGACATATTTTATTTACATATTCACAATCCTCTTGCATGAGGATTCTGAATTCCAAGAACTGATATACCTCATGTGCTTCATCATTGAATTTATGAATGATGTTATGATCTGGGTATTAATCATTCTTCAGATGGACATAAAAAGAAAAATGCAGATCCCATTACAGTTTCTGCCACAAAAGAATCCAGATTTGAAGCAGGAGGCTAAAATAGAAAAGTGCTCCAAGACAAAGCCGTCTGTTGATAGGAGAGGGGCAAGAATGGGCTCCGAGAAGCACACAGCAGAGTCAGTTGCTGTGGAAACTGAGATAAACTTTGATCTTGATGGGAGAGAAAAATGTCAGGGAGAAAATAGGCATTTAGTTGTGTGATTGTTACGTTTTATCAGGCACTGGCGTTTTCTGCCTGTGGGTGCAGATCGTAAGCCCCTTTCTGAAAGGAAACAAATCGAAATAGAGGTCTGGATGGAGTCGCAATGAAAGTGATAATGAAGTAGCCAGTTCTAGGCTTAGTTCTCCTTCACGTGGCCATGGCCTGCATGACTCTCATGGGCAGTGAGACAGGCCTGGAAGGCAATGAGTGGACAAAATCACTTTTTCCTTATGGGTTCAGTGTCAGGATGGAGTCCTAATTCTGGGAAGAAAACATAACAAACTGGGGTTCTATTGAATTTAAACACTGTACTTCTGACATGTTCAGTATCATTACTCGTGAATGAAATTAAATAATCTCACCTTTTTTCCAATATTTATTTATTATTATAAAAAAGCTCTCAATCTCATATTTGCCTTAACTTTTGGTTATACCCTTTGCAGAGTTCCCTCCCAGCCTGGAAAAGTCCCCATTTTGGCACAGTGTATATCATTGTGGATCCATTCACCAAGTTCTCCATGGAGTGACTGAACCCTGCGGGAGAATAAACAGCCTAATCCGATACTTTGTCCTAATGACATCAGCTAAGTGAGAGTAGGCAAGTGAAAGGGCCATGTTGCACTGGCTTCTTTGTGTGCAGTATACTGGTTTACATGTATCCACCATTCCAAAATGGACACTCTGTGTAGGTTTGCATTTATACCCCCTTGGGAAATAGGTGCATACTGTGCTATTCAAAGTCTTCTATATAGCCACCCATAAAAAAAAAAGACAGGTCATTTCAGCACGTGTAGTGAGTCTGGGGAGGCACTTCATAAAGACATCTGTGTTCCTGTGACTTTATGCTCAGACATGCAAGCATCTCCATCAATAGCTTCACTGGTGCTTTGGATTTGCACGGTTGGAGTGGTCACTCAGGCACACTCTTGTTGTGGTCCAGCCACTCACTGCTTTCCAGTGGCCACACTTTGCAGGGGTATCTGCGAAAGAGGCCATGACCTCCAACATAAAGTGCCATCTTTTGTTGGAATGTGAGCAATGGACCCAGATGCAGTCCTATAATTTACACTGAGTTCACCAGGGCACATTGAAAATCAGGGTAGAATTTACAGTGAAGAGTCAGCAGAGAGCATAAAAATTGTACCATTTCTTGTGAATTGATGGTTGAGTTTTGGAGCTACTGGAAATTGGTAAAGTCATTGTAATAAAGAAATGAAGAGCCATGCAAGTCAGAACAACATAATCATAACCTATCGGAAAGAATTAGGCTGAAGGAATAAATTATGTAGGGAGAAGGTTAGTCTCTCTCAACAAAACAAACCAACTTTGCCCCTCCACTTCACTCCTTTCCTGCACCTCCACTGCAGTATTTGACAACTTCCCCTACATGAATCGGTGCTGTCAATCTCCTAGTTGCTTCTTGAGAACAACTTGATCTTGCCCCTCATTGTGGGGCTCATCCATATGATGCAACCAACACTGGGACCCATGTGGGTCCTCACATCCTCCCCCTCTCTGTGCCCTGCCCCATGGGTCCCATTTATCCACTGTGATGTGTGATTGGCATATCTTCAGGTGCCAGCTCCACCAAGCTTCATAATTCATGGTCATCTTCATTTTGAGTTCACACATGAAATTTCATGCAAGATGCGACATGATCCAAACATCTGTCTGTTTTATCAAATTGTTGAGCAAGTACATGAATCAATGAAAGCCACAGAAGAATTTTAATGTCAAGCATGGAAGAGAGATCTAAGCCTGCGCAATGTTAACTCTTGAGCTAATACGCTGATAGGGGCTGGAGTTCTTAATGGCAGTTGGTGTCTTCAGGTGTTCAAGTATGTTTGTGTTCAGTAGTCCAAATAAATCCATCAGTTCCAAAGCAGTGATTCCATTGAGGAGTTTCTGCTGTCTTTATAATGGAGTCAGTGCAGTGCTTACACCCTCAGATCTCTCCATCACTGTTATCAACTGATGTTCGTTTGCTCAAATATTCATCTGCTGGGATCTTAGCTCCATAGTATCAGGACATGATAGCTTTAGTCTGTAACTAGATCATGAGAGTGGAGTATTCATGACTTATAAAGAGAGGCCCCAGAGGGCACTTGTTTTGCAGGCACGTGAAGGTGCAATTAAGAAGGGATGTATGTGGACCAAGAGCTGCCCTCTCCACACAGCAGTCTGCCAGTGCCTTGATCTTGGACGTCCCTGTCTCCAGAGCTGTGACCCATGAGCCCCTAGTGTTCATAACCCAGCCAGGCTCGGGCACTCTTCTTATAGCAGCCAGACTGAACTAAGACACACTCAATGCCATTAGACTCATCCACAATACTGAGATTGCTCTGTTGATAAAATGGAGTTTTAATGGTAGAAATTTGTCGGTTTAGGCTTTGGAATCTGATTTCTCTAAGCACAAAAGGTATAAAAATATGTATTATTCAGGATTCTCCAGAGAAACAGTGTGCATGTGTGTATGTTCTCTCTCTCTCTCTCTCTCTCTCTCTCTCTCTCTCTCTCTCTCTCTCTTACTCCTTTCTCACAATCTCTCCCTTTCTCTCTTCCTCATTCTTATATGTCAGTCTATACCGAGAGATTTAGCGCAATTGTGATAAATTGCAAGTCCAAAATCCATCAGGCCAGCAGAAGATGGAAAACGCAGGCAGGATTTTCATACATCAGTCTTGAGGAGAATTTCTTCATCTTTGGGAAATCCCCATCTTTATTGTTAGGGTTTCCAGCAGCTACCAGAGAACCACCCACCTGCCTTACTCATTGCATTCGTGAATGTGAATCACATCTCCAAATACCTTCCCAGTGTCATGCAGACTAGCAATTGGTCAAGCCACTTGGCACCACAGTCTAGCCAGATTGACTCATCACATTAAGCCTCACGTAGAGGATTAGGTACTAAAGATTTCTGCCCATTGTCTGAGAGTGGAATATACAAGTCAATAGATACTTTTCATGAAGTATTAGTAACAGGAGAGTGAAGAGAAGATGGCTCCATAGAGTTCAGGTGAATGAGGCAAGTAGGAATGACCCAGATACGGGATGTGGTGATGGAGCACACGTGTTAATGGACCAGTGCTATACTCACTAGGGTGGGAGATGATAATCATAACCATATCAAGAATATAGAAAGCTCCCTGACTATAAGGGTAGGGACTTATTCTGAGCTCCTTATTACACACATTAAGGCATTGGATAATGTGAAGGTAATCCTATTAGAATCTCTGTTGAAACTGGTGAGAGGTGAAGATGAGATGGCCTAGAACGTGAATCCAGATGCTGCTTTGGGGCAAAAACACCTGCCCACCAAAGCCGACAGAATAGATCTTGAACTCTACAATTCTTTCTCATCCAATGGCATTGTAGGGAAGGGCTTCTTACATACCAATCATTTATATTTAAAGTAATGCCATTAAGATAGTAGCCACAAAGATAATACCAACAGCAATATTAGCAGTAACCAATGCCTACTCTATGCTCACCTCACCTCACCATGTGCTGTAATCATGTCTCTGTGAAAGCACACAGGAAATAAAGATAGTCCCTGGCATTTAGGAGTGCAGTCCTATGTCCAAACCCAGGAAACTGAGGCAGGTAGAGGCTGAGTTACTGAAGTTTAGGCACCAGATATGTTGGGAAACAGAAGTTCACACAGGCAGCATGTCCCCATAGCCCATGCTGGGAAGTCTACACTGCATTCTCCTGGGTCTGTAGGTTCAACACACCTTGAGATGCTGCCTGCAGAGCGGAGCTTCGGTTGGCTCTGATGGGCATGTAGCCAGGCTTAGTAGGTAGGGTATGACTAGCACTGGGCTTGGGATCATGGGTGGGGTGACATCCTGCCTTACAGAGGATTTTCAGTTCTTATCTTCAATCACCTGTTACAGGATTTCAGCTGATATTTTCAAATCTTCTAAACATAGTTCTAGCCTAGAAAACAGTAGTAATTTTGCAAAATGCTCCTGACATTTCCAAGGATCGCTGTGTGGGGGATGAGAAGCTGTTGTTGATGTTGTTGCTAGGCTCATTTGTGTCATGTTCACCTTGAAACCATAGGCATGGAGCTCAGAGATTTTTTTTTTTTTTTGGTTAAGATTCTTACAAAGAAAGATGGAATAGGAAACTGCTTCTCGAAGCCACTCCAGTCATTCTGTTGTGTTCTTTGAAAATATTCCTTTGCATATACCAGTAGATAGTTGGGAAGAAGCAGCATTTGCCCATAGAAGTAAGGTTTCCAAGAAATCCTCACTTTTCTACTTGCAACACTTAGTGTTGAACTGAAGGTTCACAACGTGCAATCACAAGAGCAATAGTCACAAGCAATAGTCTGTACTGAAACACTACTTGTTATGTCTTCCTGTGGATCCAAGTTGATATTCTTCCAGGGTTCACAAACAGCCAAGATGAAAGACAGCATTCTCTGTGTCTGTGTGATCAAATGTCTCTGATTGTGACTGTGTGTGTGTGTATGCAGGGTATCAGAGCATACGTGATTGTCTCTACATGACTGTGTGTGTGTGTGTAGGGTATCAGAACATACATGATTGTCTCTACATGACTGTGAGTGTGTGCAGGGTATCAGAGCATACGTGATTGTCTCTACATGACTGTGTGTGTGTGTGTGTAGGGTATCAGAGCATACGTGATTGTCTCTACATGACTGTGTGTGTGTGTGTGTAGGGTATCAGAGCATACGTGATTGTCTCTACATGACTGTGTGTGTGTGTGTGTAGGGTATCAAAACATACGTGATTGTCTCTACATGACTGTATGTGTGTGCAGGGTAT